>NC_054741.1:41242803-41410063 GCF_018143015.1 Lytechinus variegatus | reverse complement strand
AGTTCATTACGATTAACTTGCATGCCGAATATATAGTACACAATTTTTCCTGCGCCCGCGCTTCATCTCCCTATTACGCACTATCCCAAGATCATCGCGCAATTTGGCGTCCCATATCCTCTCAAGAGCCTGCAAGCAAGACATGTTGTCACACAAGGCGAGGGGTAGGAGGGAGGGTTCAAATGGGTATATCTAGTTATCTCGTAAATAAGAAAATCATGGTAAGTATTTTCATAATTTACTATCAATAACTGGGATATACCCATTTGATTTGCTAGACCAACACGGATTCAACGTGAAGGGAGGCATGTCTAGACTAAGAAGTGCGTAAAAATAGGGAGATGAAGACACGCAGCGGCCGTTGCCTTAAGGACAGAGGAGGCAAATAAAGCCTCATGTGAAGTCCAGTAAGAACACAAGGAAGAGAAGGAAAGAGGAGCGTCAATAGGCGGTCCTCAAGAAGTCGTAAACGACGATTCCATAAAAAGAGCCCAAGAAGAATGATACTAAGTATCATGGGCCCTCGGCCTAGTGTCAGGAGAACAACATCACCAGCTGACTAGATCGTAAGATTCGGATTTTGTTGAAAATTTCAACAAGAATCATGATCGGAAAACTGAAGCTTTTAAGGCTCAGTAAGTGATCAATCTGAGAAGGCGAGATATCTCAGAAGCCTCCGCGTGGGAGAAAGCGCCCAGAATTCAATATCTGTCTCAAATGCGTGAGGGCAGAACATCTGCAGAATTCTGATAGAGGGCTGTGGCAGAACGAGTCTAGCGGTCCGAAAGGGACCTGGAACGACGGAGAGTAAGGTTTAAGAAAACCACTCGTAAGGCAGTCAAGTGTCGAGAAAGCGACTGAGTGCCATCCTGTTAATAAGAAAATGCCGCGGACCTGCTGCCTATGTAGAATAGAGCAGTCTGGTCAAAACAGCTCAACCGGGCGTGTCAGAGAAACAGCGCGGTACACATCACGACAAAAGTGTGATAGACCGAGTGATCGAGAGAGAACTCAGGATCCCCTTTCTCCCGTACTGATTGAAGCACCCGCCTGAGGGTGCAGCGCTCGCGGTGGAAGAGGTGGCTTGGCTCAAGCCACCATCGCCGAGAGAGCCCGTAAGGCTAGGCTGCGATGGATGTCCGCTGGGCGGGGAAATCCCTAGCAGCAGCAAGCGTACGCCAGAGGGAGCTGGCGAAAAAAGTCTTACGTGTAAACGAATCAAGATGAGAACAACAAACATACAGATATGATAACAATACGTTTCGTTCCGGAATCGAATGAGGTAAACACGGCCTGTCCTATCAAGTTAGGGACGAAAACTGGCTAAGAGTGTCGATGTCCTCGCTTGAAGAAACAAGCGAAGGAGTAAGGAGACTTGAGGAAAGTAATCACAAAAATTTCCTTCAGTCTGTGGTGAGAACCAGTTGTTTATGAAAACAGCCACAAGGCCTGGTTTCTCTGGTGATCGTAAGAGCAAGCACCGCCGGCGCCGGTTGCAGCAGCGTGGAACAGTCCGATATCGGTAAGATAAGGAGTTCCGAAAAGCTGCGGGGGGCGGCAAAAATGACGCCCTAAGCAGCGGGGATGAGAATCTAAGTTTCTAAAAGAAGAACTCCAGTGAAGTAAATCACTTACATGGAGAGACTCATCCACAGTCGGCCCAAGAGAAAGCGGGTCGTAGTGATCGTGTTGGGCAGGCATAAGCATACATCCATCCACGGTTACATCATCCTCGGTCGCGCGGTGACCATGGCCACATGCATTGCATGGAAGGAGGATGAAAGCAGCATGTGAGGCGACTAGAGTGTGCCGAGTGAAAAGGCTTCTAAAAAGAAGACGATTCGACAAACGGGCACGGTAAAAACATCGACCGTAGCCCACTCACACAAGGAGGAAACGGCGGAGACGCCCGCAAGCTTGACCCACATAGAGGGCAGTCTATAAGATAGACTGTTAGAGCTCGACCGATGGCCTGGCGGCGAACAGTTTGGTGTAAACTCGGCGACCCGCACGGTGGTGTGCCGAAAGTAGGCATAGAAATGCCGACAGAGAATCCTGGGGCTTTAAACAAGCCTAAACGCACGTACACAGCCAACAATCTCATGAGATATACGGCGTTTCTTTCCTCCGAGATGATGCTTACCCGACCGGAAAGACTCAGGGAATAGCTGTGAATGTCAACAGGAGGGATATCTAGCATATGAATAGCTGATTCCCTCCAGGTATTCGGTGCGGGTGCTGCCGGCGGTGTCCGGGGGGACGACCGTGATGGCAGCTCGGGCAGGGCTCGTACGAGCCGCCCGAATACGAGACAAATAGGTTAAAATAACCATAATGCACCGGGTGGTGAAGGCATAGCGATTACTAAGCACAGGAGAACTTTAATCGCCGTGACATTCAGATCCGATATACATACTCATAAGCTCGGAGAGCTACGAGATAGTGAGACATACCGCTGAGCGGTGATGGTGCTCATATCGGAGTCGCCCCCTCTACAGCAGCGATCGCTGGAGGACGAGTGTCTGTACTAGCCCTGACTCTAACCTTACAAGAGTAGGAGTTGAGTAAGACAGGGCACCCTTACTTTCGAATAGAAAGTGAGGTTCAGGCCAAAAACCGACGGTCCTGTCGCCTGGGCGGACGGTCCGCGGGCGTGATAGGTTGCCCTCTCAAAAGCAGCCAAACATTCTCACGAGAGAAGGGCTCCCCGGAGTGCGGGTTGGCGAGAGAATCTCAATCCGCTCAATACCCGACACCGGCAATAAGACCGCGGCGGTCTTATAATGACGGAGAACACGAGGGTAAAAACCCGTAATGCTCGGGGACGCAAAGATGCAATCTGTACGGATGCAACGTCCAGCCGTCGGTCACCGAGAGCTTGCCGACATGTTGATGCTTGAAGGCCGTATGTCGGAAGCACCTGCATAGAAACGGGGGTCACCGTGTAGGTGAACAGCGTTTCAATAAATGCCCGGTGTGAGAGGACAGGTGATTGCTTGAACCGCACAGTGCTTAGCAAGGCGGCTGAAGCGTGGGTGAATTACCCGCTCTGCTCATGGTAGTATGAACAACATGAGAGTTGCGACACCTGATCCACAATTATCGGGAGTCTGGTGACATAATGGAGGGCGACGCCCGTATGTCGATAACACCTGTATATTAGGGGGGATTTCCCTTGCAGGTGCGTGAGCCGGCGAATCATGATATTGCCGGTGACTCTCCGAGGTGCAAGATGGCGAGTGTCTGCTTAACCCTGCCCGGTGCTCGACACACGGTGGTTTTAGCTGACAGGGAGCATGAGGATAAAAATCAGTGATGCTCGAGGGCGTTCTGTTGTAACATGAAGTTACGACGCCTGGCCATCGGCACAAGAATCAGAAAGAAAGGTCTGCCCGCAAAGCGGGATTAGCGACCTAGAATTTCTTCTTCTTTTTCCTCTTCTGTGCGGCCCCGCCAGGGGGCAGGAGAGGGTACAATAATCGGGAGTATGGTGACATAATGGCGGGCGACGCCCGTATGTCGATAACACCTGCGTATTAGCGGGGATTTCCCTTGCAGGTGAATGAGCCGGGGAATCATGATATTGCCGGTGACTCTCCGAGGTGCGAGATGGCGACTGTCTGCTTGACCTGCCCGGTGCTCGACACGGCGGTTTTAGCTGACAGGGAGCATGAGGATAAAGATCCGTGATGCTCGAGGGCGTTCTGCTGTAACATGAAGTTACGACGCCTGGCCATCGGCACAAGAATCAGAAAGAAAGGTCTGCCCGCAACCTAGAATTCTTCTCTTCTTCTCTTCCTTCTGTGCGGCCCCCGCCGGGGGCAGAAGAGGTACAATTATCGGTAGTCTGGTGACACAATGGCGGGCGACGCCCGTATGTCGATAACACCTGTGTATTAGCGGGGATTTCCCTTGCAGGTGTGTGAGCCGGCGAATCATGATATTGCCGGTGACTCTCCGAGGTGCGAGATGGCGACTGTCTGCTTGACCTGCCCGGTGCTCGACACGGCGGTTTTAGCTGACAGGGAGTATGAAGATAAAGATCCGTGATACTCGAGGGCGTTCTGTTGTAACATGAAATTATGACGCCTGGCCATCGGCACAAGAATCAGAAAGATAGGTCTGTCCGCAAAGCGGGATTAGCGACCAAGAATTTCTTCTTCTTCTTCCTCTTCTGAGCGGCCCCCGCCGGGGGGGGGCAGAAGAGGGCACAAGAGACAGGGAGGGGGACGTGATATCTCGCATGAGAAAGTCACCCAATCTGATCAAGCCGTTGAGGCACATGAACGCAATTTCATGGTTCCACCTTAAAGGGCACGCGGACGCAATTCCACGGTTCCACCCTGATCAGTTAATCGTGAGATTGACGGGGTCAAGCTCACGTGTCTCTAGCGACTAGGGGCTGGTAGCCCTTTGCTAATGCTCCCTGACGGAGGCTGACAAAGCATCGAGCCTAGTCTGTGCCAGGAAAAGAGTCCCACGCTCTTAACCTGGACTTGTCGGACCCGATAGCCGGTGGGTCAAGCAGCCCTGGAGGAGTGAGGTTTTCTATACTAGTACAACACTCCCCAAGTAGGTTCAGGTCCCGTCGAGGGAGCCTTGGCTATCACCTTTCAGGCACGTGGCCGCTGCGCCACAGTTCCACACTGAAACGCTCGGGCACGTGGACGCAGTTCCACGGTTCCACCCTGTTGGGCAAGTGGACGCAACTCCACGGTTCCATCCTTCCTTTTCCAGGGCACGTGGACGCAAACCACGGTTCCACCCTAAGAGCCCCACGCAAAGGGTCTCGCTCTCTTGCCCTCATACTCACCGCCGCTGATCACAGGGACAATACCATGTCTGGTTCTCTCCCAGCGGCAGGTTGGAGTCATCAAGAGATGAGTCGAAGAGCTCATCTACCTGGTAAGTTCTTAGCTGAAAAGAACAAGTAGGGGCGAAAACAGAGAGGGGGTGGAGGGGTGGGTGGACAAGAAAGGTGACAAAATAAGATCCATACCAGAAATTATTAATCAAATTAATAAGTCAGGTAAAAAACAGGATCACCTTCTTAAACTTAGTTAAGAGAACAAAGTTAAGAAGATTTTTTTTTTTTTTTTAATGAATAACACGAGCGGGCAGGGCTCGACATGACGTTAATTAATTAAAAACAGAAAATGTCTAAGTCCAAGACGAAGGGCAGGATCAGCTAAGAAAAAAAAACACAAGGATTTTTTTTTTGTTTTTGTTCTTTTGACAAGGGTAAAAAAAAACAAGTAATAGGCGGCAAAAGGACGCCCTAAGCTGATCTGTTTTTTTTTTTTTATAAAATAATTATTAAAATTAATTAATAATTAAACAATTAACCAAAAGGTTAATCAACAATTAATCAATTAATCAATTAAGAATAAAAGATTGATTGGAACCTAAGAGAACAATCAACCAACTCAAAACAAGAACAACAACAAGTTGAAAACAAGTTTGAGAACAAGAAGGGCGATTAATTAACAATTAATCAAAGGCTGAATAAAAATTGATCAATTAATCAATTAAGAATAAAAGATTGATTGAAACACAAGAGAACAATCAATCAACTCAAAACAAGAACAACAAGTTGAAGACAAGTTTGAGAACAAATAAAGGGCGACGCCCCTACCTGTCCAGCATAGCCTAAGCTGTGGAGAGGAAAATAAAATTAATTCAATTCAAGACGAGGCAAAGGAGCAAGTCAAGAATCAAAACAATCAAATAATTAATTAATTAATTAATTTACTAATTAATTCAATTAATAAACACAAGAACAAAGGATTGATTGAAACAAAAGAACAATCAACTAACTCGAAACAAGAAACAAAGAACCTGAAACGAGACTGAAATACGACGCTCCTGACGTCCTACAGAACCTATCTGTGGAGAAATAATTCAAATAAATTCACGACGAGAGTCGTATAAACGAAGAAGTCAGTGAATAAAAAGAATTAAAGGAATTAAAAAGGAGCGAAGTCAACGCCCGCGACACACAGGAAGGCGCGGAGCTATGGGGCGGAGAAGTGAAGACAACTCGCCTGTTGAGAAACGTATCTTAAAAAACAAACTCACGAAGAGGAACAAGAAACGTGAAATAAATATCACGGAAGCTCCGCGCGACGGGATAATCTAACAACAATCTTAAATTAAAGAAATAAGATTGAAATAAGGGAAGAATGCACAATAAAGGTATCCAAAAAGCAAACAAAATTGCAATTTTGGGAGTGTACTTAGCTTTGCGACTGAATTCGACCGCAGGCGAAAGTAAAAGAGGATATGGATGCCAAATTGTGCGATGATCTTAGGATAGTGCGTTAATAGGGAGATGCAGCGTGCGCCCAGGAAAAATTGTGTACTCTATATTCGGCACGCAAGTTAATCGTAATGAACTAGCAAATCAAATGGGTTTATCCCAGTTATTGATAGTAAATATAAAATCTATTGTGAAGTGACAGTTACAATAGTGATTGTAAAAGGGTTTTTTTCTGGATAATTTCAGTAAGGTAGCAAGGCATGTTAACACAGATGTTTCACGGCTCCAAATATTTCAGAATGTCAATTTCACAAGGAATATGCATGGCAAAGGCAGCTTTAATGTTCAACAACCAGGGAGGCATACCAGTGCATTGGAAATGGCTACAGCTAAACTTCATCACATAATGTAGGGATACACATATTCCATTTGTAAATACTAGAACATGGTTGTGTACAGAAAAGTGTATGGTTATTCCTAGAGTCAAAATGTTCACTTCAAAATTTTGTATAACTTAAAAAAATATGTTGCTCTGGTTGTATTTCACAAGCATACCTTTTTAAGTATAAATTTTCTAATAAAATGTTACTCTCAATCCTTTCAAAATATACAGAATTCACATTTTGAAGAAAAACTTTGAACATTGCTTGAATGCATGACTTCAGTGAAAGCCTTGAAAAGTAATTTTGAAACTCCTCCATTATATTTGGTTCTGATTCCGAGCATAGAATATGACATTAAGATTTTGAACCCTGACTCTGAAAGAGCAATATCAACATTACTTGGAACCATGAATTTAAAAAATATCTGAAATGGCAGATGTGAGATTTCTCAATCTTCCTTGCTTTTAACTATAAATATTGAACAAACATTGACCTTCTGAAACCTGACTTGTAAAGTACATTTGGACTAAGCAACTGTATTCCAGGTATAAATGAATTATTATAGTACATGTATTACTATCCATTCCTTTGAAATAAAAAACATTTCACATCATGAATCAATATTGTTTGAAAGTATAAATTAAAGAGATAGTATTGAGATATCTCTGTTGATGCCACTTGTAATAACCGCAGATGGATATACGGTAATATTGAACCTGACTTAAAAGTAACCATACTAACTGCAATGAGTAAATGTATCCATGAAAAAATATTGGAGACAATTGTTTGAAACCTAGTAAAAATAACCTCAGCAACTTGTTCCATCAGAAAATCTTTATATGCATGTTTATCCCATTTAACACATATGATATGTAAAAGAAAAGATGTATAGAGCATGACTGCTTAACATAAAGACTTCATTCAAATCTTTCGAAATGTAGCTTGGTGAACGTGTTCTCGCCTGTCCTTTGGAATATTTATAAATTGTCAGCAAAATTGAAGCAAAATGCAGTCTCACAGACAAAATAAAATCTTATTAACGATGACATTTGACTCCCAATCAGCACATGTATTCATTGAGTTTCAACATATAATGCCATATAATTTTCATCCGCATTTTATGGTGATGATTTTTCTACTCACTAATCCTTTTCACTCTCACTGAACTTGGGATGGCTCAGCATGAATCTCCGCTGTAATCAGGCGAGCGCTGGAAGTCGAAGGCTTCGTTTTGTCGTAATATACCTGCTGGTCATCATCTTGATGGGTGAGGCTGTGGTCATCAACAACAAATGTTGCTTGTACATGTGGGGTAGTTGCACGCTGCTTGTCATAGAACCAAGCCAAATTACCGCTGCTATCACACCATTTTCCAGCAGAGAAGTAGTGTTGCTTCCCCGCGTTAAAGGATTCCTGCACATCTTTTTGCCATTTTTTTTCTGCTCTATCCATAGCTGACAAATCATCGATGATATAGAAAGGGTATTGCTCCAATTTTTTTCGCTGTTGCGAAAGCACGAAGCGCTTATCCTGGTACGACAACATCCTGATTAGTAAATGGCGCAGCTTATCTCCTACCTTCCAGCCGTCCCGATGGGCCCTCTCGACCCAAGGGGACTGCATGGCAAAGATTTTCTCAAGGAAAGCTACAGCCACCTCCAACCCCCTCTCCTGGCGAGACATCGGTAACCCCACGACTCTTAAATTGTTCCTGCGAGAAAACCTTTCACGCTTGTTCTCTGCCAGCGCCGACTTCTCAAGGGCTTGGGTGTTTCGTTGGGTAGCAATATCTAATTCCTTAACTTTCTTCTCTAGTGGAGACAGTCGCTTCTCTAGCTTTTCAGTCCTGTCACCTAAGAAATCCAGAGCTTTCTCAAAACCTGCACACATAGATTTTATATCTGCTATGCCCCTTCTGACATAATTCCGAATCATAAGTCCGATGAAAGTTCATCCGATGCACTAGATGTGTCGATTTGTGTCCCCGAAGTTTCGGCCATGGCCTTTTGCCCGCTACATTTTCACGCATTTTCTCATTGACTTTCCTGAGCGGGCAATGAATTTTTCCGTGGTTAAACAAATGGAAATTTATTGACCGACAACTTGATCCCAGTCTTAAGCAGGCAATAATGTAATAAATTTGCCCTGCTCAGATGTCTGATACGGATAATAATATGATATATTGACCGCGAGATGACCTTTGACCTTATCATCCTCATGAATACACGTGTGGTATTACCCAATGATTGTTTTTAATATAGTGTAATAATGTAATGTCCATGAGTCTTTAAATAGAGTATAGATGACGATGGCAAGAAAGCTTAACAGTGATTACAGAATACTATAATTATTATAGAGATACATGTATATGAAATCTCCGTATATGACCTTTGACATTGATCATATGACCTAAAACTCATGCAAAACGATCACTGATACTTGATTGTCCTATGTCCAAGTTTCATGAAATAGATCCAAAAACATGTAAGTTATAATTACATTTCAAATACTCAACTTTGATTAAGATTTCATAGTTGATACCCAAAACATGGTCAATGTTTATTGACCCTAAATGACCTCTGACTTGGTCATGTGACCTGAAACTCATGCAAGATTATCCATGATACTTGATTACCCAAGTGTGCAAGTTTCATGAACTAGGTCCATATACTTTCTAAGTTATGACATTTCCAAAACTTTGAAGATATCATCTTGCTCTGTTATGCAGGCGAGACATAAATACAACAAATTTTTGAAAAACAAATATAAAAGTAAAATAAAAAAATAATATTACCATGTCAACAGAAGATAGAGGACGGTATCCAGGATGAGCATTCCAAAAACGGTTGCCATAGTGAAGTTACTACCCTCAGAAGGACTCACACCAATGTTAGAGAATTGGACCCCTTCACCCTTCAGCTCAAAGCGGGCCAACACCAGGACACCTTGACCCATACAGGTATTGGACAGGAGACATACTGCTGTCTTAGTGGTACTGTAATCATAAATACCAAATAATGACAAAAATAGAAATCTACACTGCACAGGTTGGCCTTCCAAATAAAGTATGGTAGCTAAAGTTGTGCCAGTGTATAAAACATCTGAACGCAAAAATGTCATAAATTACGGGCCAATAGAATTGATACCAATTGTTTAATAGATTCTTGAGAAGATAATTCATAAACGTTTAAATGAGTTTTTTTTTTATCTAAGAAGAATATCTTGATTTCTCAACAGTGTGGATTTCATAGAAACTTCTCCACACAAATGGGAGTTTCTAATTATTGAGTAATGTCATAAAAGCTATTGATGGAAACAAATATTGTCTGGGGATATTTTCAAAATATTTGATACCACTGACCATGATGTCCTTCTCAAGAAACTTGAACATAAAGGAATTTGTGGTGTAGCATTGTCATGGTCCCGAAGCTATGTGTGGCAGGACACAATGAAATGTGACAGATATAGATCCCAACATGCTACGATTACCATAAGTAACGGTGTATTAACCGCACCCCCAACTTTGGACTAAAAAAAAAAAAAAAAATTCTCACATTTACATGCATATTTGAGGTACGAAGAAACAAAATCTAAGTTTTAGATTTCAAAGTATCCAATGAGATTACTGGTATACGGAAATATGCTTTTCTTGATCAATTCATCTACAAATGTTAGAAAGAAAGAACGGTTTCAACAATATTGGCAACTTACACACTCGCTCACCTCACAGTCACAGTGTACAAACACACAGCACTGCTGTTCTTGTACATTGCGATACTACGATACAGTACCAGTCATGCCAAATATTACCGAGTATGCTTGGGGTCTCTTTTAAATTAGCCAGGGAACTTCACTACTTTGAATCGACAATAAAGTCAAAATTAGTGTCTTGAAGATGAGTGCGTTTGTTATGGACAATATTTAATTAAGATCATAATAATCGCTTCCCATTACCCGCGGCTCATACCCCTCTAAACGACATTGCCTGGGCGGCTACGCCCAGCCACTCAATGTGTTGTGAACTGGCAGACATCGTACATGTACGGGAGGGGTTGCGGCGGGCTGACTCAGACCCGTCACCGTGTATAAACCGCACCCCCGACTGTTGCTTCTATTCCGCCGAGAAAAAGGTGCGGTTAATACACCGTTACTTGTGGTAAGTATGGTGTACCACAAAGTTCAGATTTTGGTCCCCTATTGTTTCTGATCCATGTAAATGATATAATATGCTCATAAACATTATTCTCATACTGCCCGTTTTCTGATGATACCAGTCTGATGCTACATGTAGCTGATAAATCAATAGAAAATTTACTAGTTGCAAATCAAGAACTAGCACATCAATGATGTGGAGCTCATCCGGCATCTCGCAACAAAATTTAATACAATTTTAATTTCAGCCCAGTTGACAATGTAGTGAATTATATTGGTGACATAAAATGATGAAGAAATTACATAGAAGCAGTTTTTGTGATCTATGAATAAATTTCATATGAATTAAGTATTTATAATTATCTAGTCAAAGTTTCTTAACTCTGTGTAGAACCTTGGTGAACCTAATGTAGCTCTCAGATGGAACAAAAATAACCAAAATCAATCAACAAATAAATAAGTAATTTTTGTGAGTTTTGAAAATACATGAATAGCAGATTCAATGAGTTTCAAAATTCTATGTTTAAATTTTGTATCACCACCTCGAGCTATCATATAAAGCAAACAAAATTGAAATTGATCACCAAATGAAGAAAAAACATTTATGTGATTTATGAATAAATTTTGCATAAATTAGAATAATTTTCCAGACAAAATTTCAAAATTTTGTGTACAATTTTGGTGAACCTCATGCAGCTCTACCAGATGGAAGAAAAAAAATCAAAATCTGTGAACAAAAAAAGAAGAGGCATTTTCTGTGATTTATGAATAAATTTTGCATAAATTAGCATAAATAATTTTCTACTTAAAATTTTCAAAATTCTGTGTAGGAGTTTGGTGGGCCTCATGAAGTTCTACCAGATGGAAGAAAAAATATCAAAATCTGTCAACAAATAAAGATGAAGAGGCATTTTCTGTGATTTCTGAATAAATTTTGCATAAATTCGCACAAGTAATTTTCTACTGAAAATTTCAAAAATCTGTGTAGAAGTTTGGTGAACCTCATAAGTTTCTACAAGATGGAAGAAGAAAAAAAGTAAAAAAGGGTCAACAATTAAAGAAGAAAAAAGCATTTTATGTGAATTTTAAAAAATATGAATAAATTAATTTTGCATAAATTATCATAAACCTTGTTCTAGTCAAAATTTCAAAATTCTGTGTACAAGATTGGTGAACCTCATGAAGCTCTACCAGATGGAAGAAAAAATATCAAAATCGGTCAACAAATAAAGAAGTAGCATTTTTTGAGAATTTTGAAAAATGCGCATAAATTAGCATATTTCATGAATTTCAAATTCTGTGTAGAAGTTTTGAATGCCCCACCTAGTGCTATCATATAAAGCAAACAGAATTGAAATCTGACTTAAAATGGCGAAGTAGTAGCATTTTGAAATTGTGGACGGACGACAGACGACGGACGCCACGCCACAGCATAAGCTCATCTTGCCCTTCGGGCCGGATAAACTAAAAACATTTTCTTCAAAAACTCACAAATACACAATTAACCTAAACCTCAAAAGTATCTTGTTAATCAGCATTTTGTGAGAACACATGTCACCTCCTTTCATTTAAGTCGGGTCAATATATGGTGTGATCCCAAATAAATTGCAACAAAATGTTTTTCAACTGTTTCTGCCACTATTCAACTTTAAGAATAACATTCTAAAACTCTACCAAAATCCGCATCTGAGAAAGTGGTTATATTCAAGATGGCGTCCAAGATAGCCACCATTCACTGAAAATGGACATAAAGTTCTACTAACTTCAAGGTTGAGTGCATGAATTTAACTAATTTAGAGCTTTTCTTAAAGACTGGACATAATTCTAGGCGAAGCGCATGCGTATATGCAAATTATTTGTAAAACTATGCCCTAAAACCTCCGAAGGTGTCGCGTATACTGTAGGCCTATTAATTTCATGTCATTACATTTTTCTTGGTTTGGATGGAGCTGAAGTAATTTATCTCGATTTGTTTTTGCCTTAGCCTTGGGGGTAATATCAACTTCATCGTTTTTATCATTTTGCTATGATTTAGCAGACACATAATGTATTTGTTTTATCGATGAGTTTATCATATTTTATGCTGCTATGTCGGGAAGGAGTTTTAGATGATTTCTATGATGTATTTCTTAACCAACATACGTGGTAAGTCAAAACTAGAGATGCTCGGCGGGTCGCGCAGCCGAGCACATGTATCCCCCGAACCCACTGCGTCATCCGTCATTGCGATATATAGAGCTCACACAGAAATTTGACAAAAAATTACAATTATCATGGTGACAATGGCCCTAGCATGGAGGTCCCCAAGTCCATCTACCATCCAAGTGTGGTTGAAAACTGACTAATGGTTGCGGAGAAAGGGATTCTTGCAAGCTAACTTCAACGTTGACCTGAAAATGACCTTTGACCTAACCATGTGACCTCTGACTCAGCATAACATGCAGGTCCCCCAAGTCCATCTACCATCAAGGTTTGGTTGAAAAGTGACTTACAGTTGCAGAGTTAGGTGTCATAAGAGAGTCTTGCATGTAAACTTTAACATTGACCTAAAAATGACCTTTGACCTTACCATGTGACCTCCGACTGCAGCATGACATACTGGTACCCCCAAATCCATCTACCAACCAAGTTTGGTTAAAAAGTGACTTACGGTTGCAGAGTTAGGTGTCATAAGAGAGTCTTGCAGGTAAACTTTAACGTTGACCTGAAAATGACCCTTGACCTTACCATGTGACCTCTGACTGCAGCATGACATGCAGGTACCCCAAATCCATTTACCATCCAAGTTTGGTTGAAAAGTGACTTATGGTTGCGGAGTTAGGTGTCGTAAGAGAGTCCTGCATGTAAACTTTATCATTGACCTGAAAATGACCTTTGACCTTCCCATGTGACCTCTGACTGCAACATAACATGAAGGTTCCCCAAGTCCATCTATCATCCAAGTTTGGGTGAAAAGTGACTTATGGTTGCGGAGTTAGGTGTCATAAGAGAGTCATACATGCAAACTTTAATGTTGACCTGAATATGACCTTTGACCTTACCATGTGACCTCCGGCCACACCAAAATCAATAGGCTTCTTTGCTATAACATACTCAACCTTCATGCCAAATTTGAAGACGATCGGAGAAGAACTGCAGCTGACAGAGCGCTCACAAGTAAATCTCTGCGGCAGAGTGACGAGGCCAAATCCATAGTATCCTCCGAACTCTGTTCGGGGGATACAATTACTTCCTACTAGGATATTTCAAGAATCTTTGAAAGTAAGGCGGAAATTTGCACGATATAAGGTATTAAATTAAGTGCAGATTATATGAAACTTATTTAATGTTGAAATTTGCAAATTACAACAATTTAAAAGATTTCCGACATTACATCCATTTAATGGGTTTCTTTACATACTATACCTGAACATGGTTGCGTGTTTGACAATAATGAAGTTTATCTATAAGGGATTGGCATAATTAATTTGTAATGTATTTGTAGATTAAACGTATTTTGAAAGTGTCACAACTTACCCCACCTTCCCCTAAGCAATTTTTGTGAGTTTTGAAGAATATACATAAAATAGCATATTCAATGAGTTTCACAATTCTGTGCAGAAATTTTGTATCCCTACCTAGAGTTATATAAAGCGAACAAAATTGAAATTGATCGACAAATGAAGGTAAAAAAAACATTTTTAGATTTATGAATAAATTTTGCATAAATTAGCATTAACAAATTTCTAGTTAAAATTTCAAAATTCTGTGTGGAAATTTGGTGATCCTCATATAGCTCTACCAGATGGATGAAAAAAAAAATCAAAATTTGTCAAAAATAAAGAAGATCCTTTTTTTTGTGATTATGAATAAATTTCGCATAAATTAACATAATTGTCTCCTTAAATTAAAAAAATTCTGTGTTCAAATTTGGTGTACATCATGAAGCTCTACCAGATGGAAGCAAAAAACAACAAAATTGGTCAACACATAAAGAAGCATTTTTGGTGAACTTTGAAAAATGGGCATAATTAATGAGTTTCAAAATTCTGAGTAGAAGTTTTGAATCGCCCACCTAGTGCTCTCATTTAAAGCAAACAGAATTGATATCAGACTTAAAATGACGACATAGAAGCATTTTGAAATTGTAGACGGATGACAGACAATGGACACCACGCCAGGGCATAAGCTTATCGGGCCCTTTGGGCCGGATGAGCTAAAAATATAAACAATTATTTAAAAGTTTTACTATACAGGCTTGTAGTTTACATCCAACTCTAGGTGGGTGCAGATTTTCACGGCAATCACGAAATCAGCGGCCGAGATCAAGGGGGGGGGGTGGAGGTCAGATTGATACCCCGCGGGATATCCTGGTCTGAAATAGCCCACTAAAGATAGGGTTAGGTTTCAGCACCCATTTTAGAATCAATTTTTGGAAGCCATCTTAGATTTTTGGACATTCCAGACCACTGACTTTCCTTGTAACTTGGACCTAATGTAAGGGTACTTGTGGTTATATCATATACTGACTGGACTATATATCCTGCATTAAAGAATGGATAGTTTGCCTGTTGATATAAAAATTAGTACAACTTAACCCATGTTCAAAAAGTTATCTAACTTCCTTGAAAGTTAATGATTATTTTCCTTCAAGATGTATTTTAGTTCTTTCTTACGTTTAAAAGTTGATGACCTACTCATCAATGGGAAGTATATGCATGTGTGTTACCCACATAGGAATAGATGGTGTGCCATGAAGCCTCCAAAATGAAGGACAAACTTACTCAGAAGATGATTTGTAGTCGAGGAAGAACATTGGGAGGTAGTTGAGGAACCAAAGGACCATCCCAAAGATAAGACCCAGACGAGCACGAGAGAAGAAACATGAGATGAGAAAACTCCAAGCAATGGTTGCTATCATCCATAATACAAAGTAGATCAGGAGAATACCAATACCAGAGTTTGGGAAAATGTTGCCCACCTACAAAAGAATTCAAATGATATGTTATACTTATTGGGATGACTAAATATCATCAATTCTTGATGAGCTTTTTGGTTATAATCTGTCACGTACTATGATTATCACTTAAGCTTTCTTGTACCATTCTCATAATCCTCATCATTATCATTTACATGTTAAGATCACATGGTACTATTTGTAAAAGAGTAAGAAGACGCCCTGGTGTAGGGGTCTACTTGCATACCCCAATTAATCATATCAGGAGGAGAGCCCTGTGGTCATGGTGATTCAATTTGCTTTTCACCAAACAATTTCTTTCTTTTTTTTAAGTAAAAGATGCTCAGTATACTCACGACAACTATGATTAGAATGAGGAGGGTTGGTATGAGAAGATAGACAAAATACTTGACAAACCAAGCAAGCCAATGCATCCAATTAGCTAAACCCATCATCTTCATACTCTCCTTTAGACGGCATTCTTTCTCAAACGTCAGCTCCTAAGATCAGAGAGAGGAACAGATGCAACAGTATTTCAGATATGCACTCTCCACCAACAATGTCAAATGATGACAGTGATGTTTGGATTTTTTAGTAATGATAGTGCAATTAATAATGTTAACAAATGATTTCTCATGTCAAATTTACATCAATGTAGATAAGACTGTAACATACAGTGTCTCCAAGAATATTTGTACACTATATATATATATATGTACTACGCCTGAGTAGAATTGATTTGTTTGGTCGATGTCATTGAGTGCCAGTGCAGATTTTGCAAAATCGGTGCATCGAAAAAAAATGAGTGTAAAGGAGTTTTCGTTTGGTACACACAATCATCAAAATGAAAAATAATTTCTAAGTTAACTACTACATACTTGAATTATATTCCCCAAAAAATTAAAATAAATAATAAAAGCAATGTCAAATTGAGTGCACACACTGTCCAGTAATGTTGTAACCCGCTCCCGTTGCGGTACGGGTTAATCTGCCGGTATGCCCCAGATCGTGGGTTGCGGGCCGGGCCGAGTTCATTCTCAAACCCGCAGACCGTCATACGAAAAAAAAGGGAGAGGTAACGACGCATAATAAAAACATTAACAATGAAAATTGAGTTAGGATCATGTGCTTCTTACATGGCGGATTCTTTTAGAGACGTAGATATTTCCTTTAAAAAAATGCCGGCGTATTTTTGTTTTGTGAACAGTGAACAGGACTGAGACAGTTTGACATAATACATCGAGTTGCTCTTTCATAGGAGCGCAAGTGCAGCGCAGTCAAACAGAATGCTCAGTAGTGAGCATATTATTTACTAACAAGCTATACTTACCTATACCATCTCATCAAATTGCTATTCGTTACCCTGACTCAAATAGCCACTGGTAAAAAACTCCCCGAAAGAGGTTAACTGCAATCAGAAACCCGTCACGGGACGAGACCCATAAAACCCCCTCGCCACATATATGCCTCCTCTTTCGTTGCCAAAGAGGGGCGAGGTCTGCTGGGGAGGACGGGTGGGGAGCTATAGGTAAGTATAGCTTGTTAGTAAATAATATGCTCACTACTGAGCATTCTGATTTACTACACTGCGCTATACTTACCTATACCATCTCATCAAATTGCTAGAATAGCACGGAAAAACTGGAGGAGGGGCAGAAACGAGACCCTTTCCAGACAAGTAGGCATAACAATGATAAAGAAACTGATTTACTACAAAATGGAGTAGTCTCCCAACTGGAGAAGCTACTCTTGTAATAAAGGGATAAGAATCATCAACCACGTTAAGAAATATATCAACTGGAAATAGCCTAGGAAAAATTAGGACAAGACAAGAACCGCCAAGGCAAAACCTGTGTCTTGGCTATAACATCAAATAAGTAATAAGATACAAAGGTATTGAATAGGTCCAATAGGATGCCTGGAGGATCT
Organism: Lytechinus variegatus; assembly: GCF_018143015.1. Taxonomy (NCBI): domain Eukaryota; kingdom Metazoa; phylum Echinodermata; class Echinoidea; order Temnopleuroida; family Toxopneustidae; genus Lytechinus; species Lytechinus variegatus. Next base: position 41,392,404 of record NC_054741.1, on the reverse strand, counting down.
CCTCCAAAGAGGTACCCTGAAAAGCGCCCAAGATGCTGCTATGCCCCGTGAATCGTGGGCTCTAAAGGATCCTGATAAATGGCATTTTCTCCATCTGACCTGATCCCCTGCACTAACCTTCGAGAAATTGTAATTGGATTAACAGGGCTGTGAGGTTCTATTGAACTAATGAACAGTTGGTGGGAAGTGCGAATGTACTTTAATCAATGTACCACTTTAAGGCACGTACGGGACAACATAACCTATCTTCGGAAACTGACGAGAGACTGTAAAATCACACTGTTCACCCCAGGACTTGAACCTGGGACTCCAAGGACGCTAGTCAAGTGCGTTATCCATTCAGCCATGATATCCCCCTAATGGTTGGAAGAACAACATCACAGGATTTAGGTGTTTCTTTTTCTTTGCTAGGAAATCAGGTCTAGGGATCAAGCGGACTCTGTCCTCCCAACGAATATGACCCGGTCTCACCGTGGTGCATGAAGCAAACTGCGTCTTAGACTTGAAGCTATAGTCAACAAGAAGGCTGTCTTAATGGAAAGATCAAGAAGGGAGCAATTATGTATGGGTTCAAAGGGGGATTTGGCTAGGGCACCGAAGGACTCTTGGCAGGTTCCAATTGGGGAAGAGTCTTCGGCGGGGAGGAATCTGTTAAGAAGAAGGATCTTGTTAGTCTGGTAAGGACAGCTGAATTGAGGTAGTTTCCCTATTATAGAAGCCTGAATGAATGGCTGCTATGGTTGACCAGTAACCCCTTATAAAAGAGACTGATAAACCTTCGTCAAATAATAAAGGAAATAAATCTGCTATCTGACTTAAAGAGGCAGAAATTGGATCAATTTGTAAACTGCCACACCATCTGAAGTATCTCTGGAGTCTAGAATCATGAGTGTTCTAATTATGATGTATATTCATGCATTCATTGTTTTCTTAAAATTTCAGTGAGCTTCTCTTGTTTACAAATGACATTATGCAAATTTCCTGTAGAAAAAATTTTATGACACTGATGGATTTCAATATAGTTACGATTAATTGGACGATTGATTGGATCAATCGTAACTCTTTGTAAGACAGGGCCCTGGTTTGAGAACAAACCTGTCGTATCATAAGATATAACCTTTCTGGTGGAATCCCCAACAAATCTAGAATTGTCTTTTCTATCCTTTTCAAATAGTTATTTTGGATGGAAACCTCTTTACACAGCACTTGCTCAACCCTTTTGATAGTTGTTGGATTGCTGCAAGGTCCATAGCGACTTTTTGATATCATACGAGGGCTTCATGATCAAACCAATGACATTTGCATAGTAATGAATATCGTACAGATGATGTGGAGCGTTGTGGCCCTGTGGATTAGTCTTCCAACTTTGTAACAGAGGGTCGTGGGCTCGTATCCCAGTCATGGCATAATTACCTTCAGCAAAATTTTTTTTTATTTTTTTTTATCCACATTGCGCAGCACTCAATCCAAGAGAGATGAATGGGTACCTGGCAGGACTTTATTCCTCGAAAACCCAGGGTAATAATATCCAGGTCTTTGGACATAATGTGATATGTGCTAAACAAGAACTGATTTATTATCATTAACCAATTCCTAATGAAAGTTGCAGGCAAAATATATGAGATACCATATTGGCCTTCAATTTGTTGTAGGCAAAAAATTGACCACCCCTTGTACACTTTCAGAACCAGTTAGTTGGATCAGTTGGTAGAATGTACTTCTCACAAACAGGTGTGGGGGGGGGGTATTTGCTACCACCCTGTTCGGCGTTCAACATTTAGAGTATAGAGCCTCATCGGTCTGGAGCTGCACAGTGGCTGCCGGGCTCACAATAAATTGGGTAAAAAGAATTTTGGGATATTTCTAAACAGTCAGTCGGCAAGCCCTGAAAAAGTAGCTTCTTTTATCCAAGTGATATTCATGACTATAGGGTTTTTGCATAGTTAATGAGCTTGGTGCGAACCAAAACACCTCTTTTTATTCTGCCATTGCTGCTCTAAATATTAACCAAATTTCATGTTTTTGGTATCTTTGTAAAGAAGATGAATCATTCTTTCAGGTCATGTGTTTGGAATTCTTTAAAAATGTTGTAGTATAAGGAAAACTTTTGATATAAAACATGAAACAAAATGATTTTTTTCATACAACAAATGTTGTTGTTTTCACACTTGATTTCTGTTTGAGTACAAATGATTTTCAGATCATAATAAAGCTGAAGATCTATGCTTTAATATCATGTTATTTGTATAAGAAGATGTATCTTAGATGGATCAGCAGCCAGCTTTTCATAGGCCAAGTACATTTAGCAGCTCAAAAACAAGGATACTGCGCTCTGATTGGTCACAGAGACCACACACCCAGGCAAATTCCAATGTTCCCCACACTGGGCCTCTGCAAGATCACACTCACCATGTGGTAATCTCTTCAAATAACCCGCGCCTGTTGTTGTGAAAACATTCAGCCAATCAGAACTCTGGATTTTATGTTACTCAGAAATTTTAGAAATCTCGTCTTGCATCTTGATGGAAAAAGCTGGCTGCTGACCCATCTAAAAGATGCCACATATCAAGAGTGACATTGTAAGAAAGTATAGAGTTTGAGCTTTCTGATGATATAAATAATGTTGGTACCGAAAACACAAAATGTTGCACAATTTGCAAGTGAAAACAGAGGAAGAAATTTCTGTTTGATGCATCTTTTCTCGTAAAAAAATCACTTATTTATCAAAATATTTTATTCAAAAGAAATAACCAATATGAAAGAGTAACATTTACTCTTCCTAATGGTACAAAAATAATAAATTTTACTCCAGGAGAAAGTGGTTAAATTCTTTGAGAAAGAAAGTCTCACAATTCACGAGATTTTGCAGGGACATGAATTCAGCCACGAGAGGACTTGGATAAATCTGGCCCATTTGCTCATTAACACAGGGGCTTGCCGACTGACTGTAAACTCATATTTCTATTACGAATACATTAAAATATTATCTTAATCACAATCCCTGATTGAGAACTCTGGGATTGTATGGGAATCCTCATCATTGGAACACACAGTAGATTTATGTCATAAATATTTCCAAGGAGAAGCTGATATCATTGTGGCAAGTGTGGTAGAAACTGATGGACAATAGCAGCAATTCTTAAGGGTTCACCACCCTCAGGCCTTGGTTTGAGATCTCAAGACTGAGCATCCAAAGACCACTCCATAAACCACATCTACAAGTTACTTCTGTCATTGCTTTATAAGCCAAAAATAGTGTAGATATATACCTCAGATGCCACAAAATTATCAAGAATATTACTAGGTCTACATTCTATACAAGTGAACGCAACTTTGTAAGTAACCCAAGTTTGGCAAGTTTTACCATTATGCCTGTATAATTTGCCTGGTATGATTTTGACAACCTCATCCATCACCACTATTTCCTCCTTTCTATGTTCTTCTGATATCTGATATGAAAGGTTTTTTTTTTTTTTTTTTTTTTTTTTTTTTTTTTTTTTTAGCACATGAACACCTCAATATTACATATTGCTGTGGACTTGGAACAGATTTCAAATAATGAAAAGTAAAGGCAAAGAAATAGTCTTCTCCCTACTGCTTGTGGGGAAGGGTTAGTGTTAGATTGTCATAAGTCCCGGTTATGAGTGGCGGCCCTGAATTTGGTGCATTGAAAGAACGCCTGGCAGCCCCATCCCCCACCATGAGGATTCCTATGACTTTCCCAGCGGCCCCTTTCATTCCTGGCGTCGCTACCAGAGCGAGGGAAGAGGGGGATGACCCTTTATGTTCATTATAGGTCTAGGGTATGGAGCTAGAGCTAGTGTATGGAGGTCTCTGGTCTGGGCCTGGCCCTGGACTAGGGCCTGGCGGACTAGGTCTACTCGAGGAGAGCTTATAAAATGTCGTCAGCTGTGGTGCTGGCTGAAAAAGACTTGTCCAATACTTCTTGAAAGTGTCCATGAAACAAGTCCTTACCTTCGCAAGGAAGCTTATTGAGAATGAGAAGTCCAGCTCAGTAGCTGCCCCTTTCTCAATCATCTTGAGAGCATCTAGTCTTTAGCCCTCCTTGCCCTTGTGCATAGCAGTGTTGATTGCTGCTTGTTCATACTGGAGATCAGCGATTTTGTGACTCTAGCAATAAGTTCTTGTCATTGGTAGAGACTCGGTCCAAGCCGCTCAGCCTCACTACGAGCGGATATCAGATACCCCTAGTACATCCATACCGCTCCAGGCGGCCACGTCCAGCGCTGCAACTGTAAACTGATAGTCGGCTGAGTGGTAACCAGTGCCGCGGCGAGGGTTACGGCCCTATCTAGTCTTCCTCGCTCCCGCATCCCCGACACGGAAAGCAACGTCCGGGGCCGAAGGGATGCACAAAAAATCCTCAAAGTCTTGAGCGGCAAACCGATAATAGTTCGAGACTTCTTTACTGATGAGTATAAACCGAGAGTGTTGCTTATCTGGGAGCGGACGTCCCGAAAGCAGGATCTATATACGGAGCGTCCATCTTGATCGCAGACGGACGAGTTCAGGCGGAAGACTGACTTCTCTCTCGCTCATTATTCGCTACGCTATTGGTATACTGTTTTCGGCCTGAAGATGAGGGCAGTATTTAGAATGCATGTTCCCACTAGTCGGAGTATCGCGTTTGAGTAAGCCAGAACTCTCTCGTACCCCTAATGGTGAATCTCTTCGATCGAATCCCATTTGCTGGGCAGCTTTCAGGGAATGCAAGGAGCTGCTATAAGAATTTGATGGGGGGAAATCGCTCCCAATCTCTTCTAATGAATTGGGTCGGTGGTAATCGAATTCCGAATCAGATTCTCCCACGATGGAAAACTCCTATTATCTACGGCTAGTACGAGGCGAGTTATGATTAGCCCCAACTCCGCGATCTGTATGAGGCGATCTAGGCCTCTCTCTCTACGTCTAGAGCATTGAATTATGGTCTAGAATGAGTCGAGTTTTCATTAGCCCATTGTCTCGGGCGGCTCGGGGTCGGGATGGGTCGATTGCAGCACCCGATGGGGGAGGATCGCCTGCAAGGCTTCCAAGATCCAACTACTACAATTGTTAATAATTCCTCTTTATTATTATTATTATTTTAAACCGCATGTACGTAGAATAGATCTTAATTCCACAGCATTGTATGAACTCCTGCACAATTCTTCAAGTACGATGATACACCAACCTGGTGGACTGTACTATAGATAACTGACGATGACCCGTCTCGGCGGGGTCTGGCAATGAATGGACTGACCGGTCACAATCCCGGGCCAGTCGAAGCTTCTTATAAAATATAGGGGTTGTAGTGGGACGTTAACTCGAGCCTGATTGTCATTAGAACACGAGCGGTCATCGCGAGGCTTCTTCTTGCCCGCCCTACTCTTTGATGAGGAGCTACCCCGATCGGAAGGAGTGTAAACAGCCTCTTCCGATTTATCCGTACCCTTGTCTACCTCCCGCCTACGGGGCTGGGTGTCTGATTGTGTAGTGTCATTAGCCGGCGTTGTCTTGGCCGGGTTATAAGTGTTAGACTTCTTAGTCTTCGGCTTTATCTTGGCCGCCTTATCATCGTGCTGTTATTATTTCTCGGCTTTGTCTTGACCGAGATAATGGCCCTCGGCTTTATCTTGACCGAATTGATCTCTCCTTTTTATTGAGATCTTTTGGGTTGGGGGAGGCTTGGGAATTAATAATGTTTATTTCAGTTATTTCTTCAGACATCGTGATTCATAAAAAAAAATTGCGCGGTGGCTAAACGTTTCGAGTGTACTCAACGATGTCGCGGTAACGACAGAGGAGGGTTTTATGGGTCTCGTCCCGTGACGGGTTTCCCAGGCTATCTGATTGCAGTTAGCCTCTTTCGGGGAGTTTTTTACCGGTGGCTATTCGAGTCAGGGTAACGAATAGCAATTTGATGAGATGGTATAGGTAAGTATAGCGCAGTGTAGTAAATATCAATCTCATATCTAATTAAGAATTGGAAGAAATACAAAAACAGAAGGAAATAATATGGAGATATACAAGAAGAAAAATCGACCATATCATTATCCAGATATTTATTTCAATTTTGATTACTTTATACACGAGGTCCCATAGAACTGAATATTGTAATTATGATTGTTGCGAGTCGCCGTGTTGACCGACCTAGACTGAAAAACAACATTGCCAATCTTGGCTGGCCAGCATGGGCTAGCTAGCGCGCACTGAGCTGCAGCTCCGATCCGAGGAGTTAATTGCGTAATGCTTTCAATTTCGAGATCAGAGCGGACCCATTTCGTGGTACACAAGCCTTGAAATAAGCACCTGTGAGCCGGGGGCAATTTTTTTTTTAAATTGCCCCCGGCTCACGGGCTTTTTACAGGAACCGGGGGCAATTTTCTGGAACCAGGGGCAATTTTAAAAAATATATATATAACGATGAACCACACCACAAATTTGTTTATAGTAAGCAATTTTTTAATTAGTACACGAATAGCATATGCTAAGTATTAGGCTTATTGAAACATTTAAGAAATCAGATTTAAATGTTTAAGTGTTTTGACACCCTCACTCCACATCCCCTTTACAACCACACACACATGGGCTTATTTATTTTTCGTCTTTGATGAACCATGATCAATGAACCCCCCCCAAAAAAAAAAAATCTAAATAAATGAATAAAATAAAAATTTAAAAAAAGAGAGAGAGATGGAGAAAGATAGAATTCAGATCAAATAATAAATTTAGAAAAAAAAAAGTTTTTTTATGGTTTGAATCACGGGAGTGGGTGAGTGTTTGTGTGTGATTGTGGCTGTGAGGTGCACTTGGATTGCATATAAATTATGTTAAAGATATTAAGAAACGAAATCAGTAAATAACTCAGTCTATTCAAATTCCAGCACATAGCCACATATGTATTGTAGGTTCACGTACCTTAAGTTTTTCACAAGTTATTTGAAAACGCAGATCTCCACAGAAAATGCCTTTCATTCTGGGAGAGTCTGAATTCGGTGAAAATGTATTCATTAATAACTTGAATATTCATCACAATGAAGAAATCATAAAGTTTTTTGACAGTTCTCAAAAATTAACATGAAATCTAAACTCTATCTCACACGGAAAATCACCATCACTTAGGCCATTACTGATAGAATTCTCACCCAGAGGTCTGGCAGACAACATGAGCTCAAAACTGGCTTGCTAACACCACACTCAAGTGCACGCGGCGTCCTCCTATTTTTTTTTAGATGGAGCCTTGTTTGATTATTCATTGTCTGATATTTACACCTCTCCAGGAAAGAAATTAAAAAGCTACAATTCACTACTATAAGCTAAGTTATTTTGCATTATTAAGGCTCCGTTTTGACAAGCAAGGTCGGCGACTGTGAGGATAAAAGACTTGCACATCGTATGTGCTGTGAACAGGGATTTATCTCCTGTGCATTTCGAATTACTATATCACAGAATTGTGATATCCCAACTGGAAATGTGTGCATTAGAAATTGCACATGGTGAAGTATGGAAAAACCGCTACCGGAAGAACGTGCGCACATGTATTACAGGAAAAAAAAGACGGACGTAGCTCACTTTTTATGGTGCAGAAAAAAAGACGCACTTGGCAATTTTAAACTGTGTTTATCGTAAATTGAAAGTTATTTGATTTTGGCTTTACAGATATTTAAATTACATGTATGATATGGCTTCACTGCTCACTCACGGCGGGCGCAATTACCTGGAAATATTTGCGCCCGGTTGTCAAAATTTTGATGATTTTGGGGCTTCATGGGCGCAATTGATGGCGTTATGAGCGCGAATTTGCGCTCAGCGCCCGCTTATTTCAAGGCTTGGTGGTACAAAGTCACCCTAAAAAACGTTTTCTCTCCGGAATAAAAGGCGAGTTTGCAGAATGTAAGTAAATTCACTCTAGGCTAGGTTAGTAGTCTGCATTTATTTTCCTGATATGAGCCTGTATAGTGTGGGGATTGCAGAAATAATATTTTTCATTTTTCAAAGATAAATTGACTTGCGGGTTAAAACCTGATGGGTCAGCGGGTCCCGCTTTCAAATTATTGGATTATACGGGACGGTACGGTTCGGGTTTTCACTTGCGGGTTACAACATTACTGTCTAGAGACACTCATGGTGCTAGTGCAACAGTTCCTTTATCTTCATGTATCAATGTCTTACACATTTTATAGTATAAACAACTACAAAATATATGAAAATGAAGTTGACAATGACATCTTTATACACTCTAAGTACAGCCTTACATCATCACCCACTAGAATTCCCGAATACATCCTGTTGTCCTCTTGCTTACTGCTCCATTCATGAAACCTATTGTATGATTATGATGCATATTCGCAGTTAATTTTGATCTTAGTTCAAGTCTTGCACATCTGTTCATACTGAGATAATTTATGCACAATGGATTCATGAATGGAATTCATGGTCTTCAATCGTGCATGCGCACTGTGCTATAATCAAACCAGATCGAATAGGAAAACAAGTGGAATGCCTCTGGCCGTCTCACCTGCATCACCCGGTTCAATATAGCAGCAGTGCTGACTTTGAAAACTACTCTAACTCGCACAAGATGTTCAGTGATACATGGTTACTCTTATGTCCACTTTTTATGAACTAGACCAATAAACTTATAGAGATATGATGGTTATTCAACAAAAAAAACCCAACATGGCCAAAGTTCATTGGCCTTACATGACCTTTGACCTTGATCATGTGACTTGAAACTCGCACAGGATGTTCAGTGATACTTTATTACTCTTATGTCCAAGATTCATGAATCAGATCCATAAACTTTCAAATTTATGATGGTAATTCAACAGATTTCTTAACTCTGTGTAGAACCTTGGTGAACCTAATGTAGCTCTCAGATGGAACAAAAATAACCAAAATAAATCAACAAATAAGTAATTTTTGTGAGTTTTGAAAATATATGAATAAATAGCAGATTCAATGAGTTTCAAAATTCTATATGTAAATTTTGTATCACCACCTCGAGCTATCATATAAAGCAAACAAAACTAAAATTGATCAACAAATGAAGGAAAAACATTTTTTGTGATTTATGAATAAATTTTGCATAGATTAGAATAAAGTTTGGTGAACCTCATGCAGCTCTACCAGATGGAAGAAAAAAATCAAAATCCATCAACAAATTAAGAAAAAGAGGAATTTTCTGTGATTTATGAATACATTTTGCATAAATTAGCATAAATAATTTTCTACTTAAAATTTTCAAAATTCTGTGTAGAAGTTTGGTGGGCCTCATGAAGTTCTACCGGATGGAAGAAAAATATCAAAATCTGTCAACAAATAAAGAAGAGGCATTTTCTGTGATTTCTGAACAAATTTCGCATAAATTAACAGGTAATTTTCTACTGAAAATTTCAAAAATCTGTGTCGAAGTTTGGTGAACCTTATAAAGTTCTACAAGATGGAAGAAGAAAAAAATTAAAAATCGGTCAACAATTAAAGAAGAAAAAGCATTTTATGTGAAATTTTAAAAATATGCATAAATTAATTTTGCATAAATTAGCATAAAAATTGTTCTGGTCAAAATTTCAAAATTCTGTGTAGAAGATTGTTGTACCTCATGAAGCTCTAACAGATGGAAGCAAAAAATTCAAAATCGGTCAACAAATAAAGAAGAAGCATTTTATGTGAATTTTTAAAAATATGCATAAATTAATTTTGCATAAATTAGCATAAAAATTGTTCTGGTCAAAATTTCAAAAATTCTGTGAAGAAGTTTGGTGAACCTCATGAAGCTTTACCAGATGGAAGCAAAAAGATCAAATTCAGTCAACAAATAAAGAAGTAGCAATCTTTGTGAATTTTGAAAAATGTGCATAAATTAGCATATTTAATGAATTTTGAAATTCTGTGTACAAGTTTTGAATGCCCCACCTCAGTCAGACCGCAGCTCGCGCGATAATGAGCATATTCACGAAGATTTATTCAGCGGCCCTCTAGCGGTCTCCGAAGGAAAACGTGCGATCAATTTGGCTTGATTTTCCCAATGGTTTGGAGGGGCTGAAGTTATAGCTCTGTACTGGTCGCTAACTTCAGTTTACTTCGAAACGAATTGTGGTAAGTTATTCTCAAGGCCTTCATCTACATTATGATATATAATTTTTCATATTTCTACATTTTCAACCTACCATTTTTACCTGTTTAATTGATGCTTATTTTAGTAATATTTTAGCTACGATTTTGTAGTCGGAATTTCACTTTTGGTTCCTGACTTTGCTACATAACCAAATTGTTTCGATCAAGGTTTTTTATAAAGAAGAAAAGTCACTGTTCAAAATATGTCAGAACCAATTTGACGCAAACTCACCTTATATTTTTATTTTAGAGAAAATTATACCCTAAAAATGAAGAAATTTACGTTTTACCCGGAAGTAACCTTCGCGTTCACTCTACGATGGTGCGAAATAATGCTAAAATTGCGTTCGTCGCGGGTTGGTAGGATTTCGTCTTTGGTCCCATACGTTGAAACTTCTGTGATGATGACAGATGGCTCGCATTATTTATGTGACTGTGGACGGTGGACCTGTTTTTATTTATAATTAAGACTTAACATAAACGAAGCTCAATAAGTAGATGTCTTCTAAAATTTATTTAATGATTATCAGGTTTCCGAAGTCCATCAAGTTTTTATAGATTGAGATATTTCTTGATTTATGTTTACAGAGATGCCAAGTTCAAAAAAAAAATTATGCGTGAGATTTTAATGACTCGGCGGCGTCTCTGCGCACGCGGCCAGTACTTACACTCGTACGCTGCGAAAAGGCGCGCGCGCATCAGATATGGGCTTCATCATGTTATCGATCCATACTACAAAACCATGCGATGCACGCACGCGATTCGTCGTATCACGTACTAGCTGTGCACTGACTGCACTCTCGATTCGTCTCGAGTGCCGGGCTCGACGCGAAGGCGGTCGGCCAGTCGTATAATCAAGCTAATAATGCTACTTTTTCTCTATTTTTTCTGTCGGGTCCCGATGCGTGAGAAAAATGGGTGCCATGCGTGAGATCGTGAGACGGACCCTGAATGCGTGAGTCTCACGCACAATGCGTGAGACTTGGTAGCTCTGTGTTTAAAAAAAGTTAATCTTTTTCTCAATAATTAGGCCGCCCTAGTCGAAGTTGAGTCCCATGATGATTTTTGCCACAGGCTGCTGTTAAGAATGAAATGATGATTATTTTAGACAGTCTACTCTATAGAATATAAACAATTTAAAGTCAACTAAAAAGTTTGGTACTACCGTACTCAGTAGTATTTATAAACCATTTTGTTCAAATAAAAAAAATGTGGCTGTCGCAGACAGTACAGTACTACATGTATTAGTCTCTTACATGTGAAATAATTCATACATGTACTTTGAATTATTATTTAGTAATTTAGACTATTTATCACTTTTTTTTGTCTCTTCTACACACAGATCTGCACACTTGCTGACTCTGGTCCCTGCTCGCTACTTCATTCTGGGAGATGATCCATCATGTACTGGTCAGACTGATTTGGACAAAGTCATTTTTCGTTTGCAAATTTTGAAGTGATAATGATACAACAGAAAATTGATCTTTATCGATATTGGAAACAAGAAAATTCGAGCACAGTTTTGGAGAGGACTAAGAATACTGACTTTGACAGGAATACAGCTTGACAAAAATAAGAATACACAATTTAAAACCAAAGAACAGTTTTAATGTTACTAATGGTGCATTGCAAGAAACTTTCTACTCATTGACACATTCCAAAATCAAGGGTAAGTCCTTTGCTTAAACACAAACATGTAGTTGATTTGCAATTGAACATAAATCTCTTGCAATGTCCCATAATTATATTTTGTTCTCAAGCAACTCTGTTAATGTTATCCAATGTGCTGAAGGTTAAGTGTTTATGTATGTTCACAATTTTTTTCTCAAAAGTTATAATATATTTGTCCTTTTAAACGGTATTCGAATGTGGTTACGCTTTGTTTTTGTTTTCCACAGTAATTATTGCATGTGTGAACAGAAGTGAAATATTTGTTGTGAAGCACTGTGTGAATGTTGTGTAATCATGGAGCTATGGTGTGATGGTATTATGATTAATTCATCATTTTTGTTGTAAGACTGTAAACCTGGTGGATGTGAGGGAGTGGCCTGGATGAAAGGAAAGTGAACATGTGTCAAATTACTGATTTGCACACTTTAAGACAATTTTGTTTGTGGATAAATATTAATGTGCATTCCCTACATTCCATGCAAAGAGTAAAGGAGAAGTCCACCCCAACAAAAAAGTAATTTGAATTTAAAGAAAAATAAAGTATTGCAGAAAATTTAATAAACATTATGATTCAAAATTAAAAAAATTATAATTTTGACATTGAGAAATATGCCTAATTTCAATTATGTGCTCATCTTGGTCAAGGTGCAAATTACAGAACTGATTATGTCACACACACTCTAATTTCTTGTGTATTTTTTTTTGTTTGATACCTTTTCATGACATGTATGTTTTATTTTGATTTTCTCATTTTCTTTGACAAATTTTGAGAGATTTTAATTCCTCCATTAACATTTGTAGTTTCCATGAATGTAACCTATTGTGACTCGAAGAGTTTTTATAACAAATTTGCTAAAATTGATATAATAAAATGCAACCAAAATTTAGAAAGTAATGTGATGTGAATGACATAATCAACTCTATTTGCATACCATTGTTTTGTGTATATAACTGTTTTGTGTTAAAAAAGGGAAATTTCTCTATTTATTCAAAGAATTTTTTGTTGATGTGCACTTGACCTTTAACTCACTTTCCTTCCCACCTCTGCCCAAATAAGTGTAATCAAGAACCTGAAAATCAAAAGTGATTAAGAAGAAGTAAGATTTATTCATAGCTCCATGATTTAATAATACAGGCCTAAATAGAAATTCACATGAAAGTAAAAAAAGAGAATAAAACTGGGTAGGAACGGGGGAGGAATATGATTTAAAGAAAAAGCCAAAATATATTCTCCCCCCCCCCCGCGAAAAAAAAAAACACTCCGTCGGGTTCGAACCAGGGTCCCCGCACACGTCGAACATAGTGCCTACGCAAGTCGCACCAGATCGCTTCCGTATCACTTCCGGGTTTTTAATGCTATATAAAATGTTGTAAGTCTGTGCGCCGCTGTTGACCAATTAGAACGTGTCGGAAATTGTACTGCAATTCCAATCATTTTGCGATGGACATTGCCGTGGTTTCTTGTGGTTCCTGACTTTGCTACATCATGAAATTTCATAATTTTTTTCAGTCGTAAAGAAGAATGTCTACGCTTTACATTGATTATAATATCAATTTGACGCAAGTGTGATTTCTATGCAAAAATACGCTCCGTTTATTCACACATATTTCTTGAAAAAATCCTTTTTTCTAAGCTAAATATCGGTCTTCAAAATACGTCAAATGTGCATTTTATTCAATTGATCAGAAATTTCAAAGCCTTATCTATAAAATAAGACCAATTTTGTGAGGAATAAACGATTCTAAGAGCAAAAAACACCGATCGGAAAATTCGTCTTCATAGCTCATTACGTATGCATAACCACGGACGGCTATGCATACCGCTGAATAAAATAGAGCACTTTCGGATGGGCTGCGGACTGACTGACCTAGTGCTATCATATAAAGCAAACAGAATTGAAATTGGACTTGAAATGGCGAAGTAGTAGCATTTTGAAATTGTGGACGGACGACAGATGACGGACGACGGACAGCGGACGGCGGACGCCATGCCATGGCATAAGCTCATCTTGCCCTTCGGGCCGGATGAGCTAAAAATGAAAAACAGAAAAGGAAAGGGAGGGTGAACATAAATTGTTAGAAAACTAAATATATTTTAGAAATGTGTAAAATTTCAAAGTGAAACATTGTCAAATTACATGAATCATTGAGGCACACTGTACACGCACGCACCTTTAGGTAGCTTTCTTCCCACTACAACTTCACACCGATCTCAAGACTCAAAACAAATTGAAACAATTAGTTGTGAAAATTCAGTAACTTGCTTCTACGATCACATCACCTAATCAGTAATCTGAGAATCAATATAATTACAAAAATTCCTGCTGATTTTGTGATAATTTTGGTGGAAAAATGTTTTTCATTTGAGATTGTTTACTCTGATTCGGAGTAGGCCTGTTTCGGGTATATGTGTACACGTCCGGTCGAGTCAGTACATGTGTAGGGGAAGGCGGGGTAAGTTGAGCATAGGGGCAAGTTGAGCCACCAGCCCCAGGCCAATAATGAATGAGTCAGACATTGTGGTGGTGTCATGTATTGATGACCCATAGCATAACCCCTAACCCCACCACATTGTTTCCAACTTTGAAACAAAAACTATTTTTTTAGAGGGAAAAATATGAATTTCAGCCAAAAAAGTAAAAAAGAGTGTGAAATAGATAAGTGCTTTATAAACACACATGTCTTTAGATATAATAAAGACATGATAACAACATTATTAGTCCAGGTATGGATCTTCATTCTTGTCATAGTCTTTTATATGATGGATGCATAATAAATGTGTGGATACAAAATTATCGCACTAAGTTCGGACTGGGGTAAGTTGAGCCAAACAGCATGGGGCAAGTTGAGCCATGGTAATTCCTAAGGTAATGTATCTTAAAAAACAAACAAACCATAAAAATCGATTGAAATGCAGGCTGAAAGGAGCAAATTTACATGACTGCTCTTTTCCTTTTACAGGATGTTAGTATTTATAGAGAATTAGCAAGTGAAAAGACTTTAAACAAAAATTGACATGCTGGTTCTCCCCCCATACATTTTGTACATAGTTTTTGTGGCTCAACTTACCCCAGAAAGTGGCTCAAACTTACCCCATATATGGGGCAAGTTGAGCCATCTGACATCGTTTTTTTCAAAGGTCACGATGACTTTCAGTGTGGGGATAGAAAGTTATATATAGGTGGAAAATATTTCAGAAGAATTAAATTTCAAGGCAAGGTACTTATTTCGACAAGATTATTAATCATATCAATTCTAACATGCAAAAAGCAAAAACTGTCACAACTTACCCCGCCTTCCCCTACTGAATTTCATGACCATGTACATGGTAGCAGGTGTATAAAACTTGTGTGAGAGTTGTAAGCAAGTAAACAATTATTCAATTCTACACAATTCTATTTTCCATCCTCACAGCTTAACATTCATTTTAAATTCTCAAACGCTGCACAAATTTCAAGCACTAAAATTCCACTTTTATACCCACCCTTGAAGTTCTGTATTTGCGCAAGAACCACAGCGCTCACTCACAAATGAAATCTGTCTAGGGCCAGCCTGGGGTGCGGGCAGCGTGCATAAAGTTTACATACAATGCAGTGATGTAATGCTTGATAAAAAGAGCTATGAGCTTTATGTACTTTATAGTACTTAACTACTACATACTTGATTTCCATTTCCCCAAAATAAAACCTATTATGTAATTATTATGTCTATTCACCATTAATTTGAAGTTTATTTTGATCTTACTTCAAGTCTTACTTCTCTGTTCGTGCTGAGATAATTTATGCACGATGAATTCATGAATGGAATTTATCGTCGATCAAGGATGCGCATTGTGCTTTAATCAACCAGATAGAAATTGCCACACCCCTGCATATGAATGAATCAGCCCAGATCAGTCCAAAGTCCAAAGATGTAAACAACTCATTCATGAACTATTCTTTGAGACTGACCCCAGGTGGAGCATTTCTTGAACAATTTCATCCCTTGCCCACACCATGTCCCCGCCCCCACTTGTGGCACTGCCCACGATTCGACACATGTATTTCAAAAAAATATTTTGCAAAATATTTAATTTGAAATACCTTTTAAAATTACGATTTTTTATCATTTGAACCTACATGTATAACTGGGTCTATTTGAGACTAGTCGAGAAAGTACCGGTGAAGACGGGCGCATGTTGGAATGTAGTTTTCATCGTGTGAGTGGGATAGAAAAAAGGTTGAATTATTGTTTTGAAACATGAAAGGAATTCTCCGGCTCCCACCCTTATCTCTCTCTCTCCCTCACACACACACAGATGGGGGAGGGGTCAATTTATTTCTGAAGTCATGACCTCTCCTGATAAGGGAACCACTGCCTTCTTCTTTGTTTCCCCAAAAGTTTCATTGGCTATCCGAAGGTCCAATCAGCTCAAGTGAGCTTGGTTGTGTGTTTTTTTCTTGTTTTGTGCACGCAGACAATGAACTCATTTTGTGTATCGAGGGCAAGGTTGGGTGGGATTAAAAAAAAAAATCGGAGCGCTTTCATGTTGGTGTGTAACTGTGAATGTAATACAATCATTGATTATTTTTGAAAAATTATCTCGGTAACATAATTTTTAAACCTGTATGAAGTGTCATCATTGTTTTCTTGTCATTTTGTTATTATTACTTGGGTATTCGAGTTCTCCCAATGTCATAATCGGGATCTGCCGAACATTCGATTTGTGTAAATTTTGCTAATCGATTGGTGTTTGGCGGCATGCCAATCGAACACTTCGATCAATCGATGTTTACTCCCAGGCCTAGCATTTATGTGCATTTTGTGTGGGCTTAAAAATACGCCACAATGGGGCTTCCTTGGCGTCTCTATTTGATGAAAAGGCTGTCGCTTCCGCGCTCCGCGCGGGAGGGGTGAACCCCCCCTCCCACACCCACCCCCCGGGAGTGGCAGCACAAGTCCCCGACATGGGTGAATTTTTTCTGGCGAGAACGCTGGCTGCAAGGATAAAATCTAGGATTAATGATTCCTGTTAATCTGCTTTAATCTGAGCAGCACGCCACCGCTAGCTGCGTCGAGCGGGGAGATACATCCTGTTCACTAATTACCGCAGCGTTGGTGTGCTCGCGGGGTGCACGCTGCAAATACAATATGGATGTGCTCCCTTATACAGCAGTTACCCCTAATTCCTTTCAAATTATGATCAAAACTTAGTCACTCTCGATCCTTTCGTTGGTCATTGTAAGTTGCCATCTTGGATGACGTCATCATCTTTACAGACGTATTTACCAGTCGCTATTATAACGCAATTTGTGCCGCTGCTTTGAGCTTGTCTATGTACGTGCGTTCGGAACTTGTCGCTCGCATTGATTGGCCAGGATATCGAGGATTCCAATTGGAAAGCCTTGATAAAAACATAACTCAATGAATGTAGTGGGCAGTGCGCCGTTTATAAATTATGTACTGTATAAAAGCAAATATCTCGGGGAAATATCTTTCACTCGGTCGATCGACATGCATTGCAATCGAGAGAGTTGTAGGGGGAAAAAAGGAGGACTTTCCGACAATTTTTTAGTACACAGAAAACAGGAAAAGTCGAAAATACGGAAAAAAGACGGACAACAGGAAGACAGAATTCCGTATAAATACGGAAAAGTGGCATCCCTGATGAAATGCCTTCCCAAAGTATTAACTTTCTCAAAGTATTTACTTTCTCAAGAGTGATATAAGATGTCATTCATACACAAGAAAGAAAGAAATTGTCTGCTTATTTTTGGCTAGAAACGACACAGCTTCGAAAGAAACCAAGTATCAACATACATACAAATGCACACATGGGACTGTGATGTACTCACCTTCTTATGTGTATTAATACATTTGGAAATCAGTCTTTTTTTGTCAAAAGAGGTCATAATTCCTCTTTTTAATGCTTGCAAATGATCAGTTTACACCAGATTTTAGTAATATGGACTAAGGGCATTTCATTAGTGTAAAATGTGACTTTGACTTAGATTTTCAAAGTTCTGTGGAATATTTCTTAGCAGCAATATTTTGTATCGTAGCTCCCCATGTCTGAATAGGGTGCTAGCACAAAGATAGCTACATGTAGCTGCTGTGGTTTCATGCAAAGCTCAAGCCAGCCGGCCGGCGTGATCGACTGGATAATAGCTACTGTATGCTATAGCGGTAAGCCTATGTACTGTCATGTGTGTGTGTATTTGTGTGTAGATCAACAAAAAGGGCGCAATGACGAATTCGCTTGCAATTTGAACTGTAGAAAGTTGATAAATGCCTGCAAAATCGGGAGAAAAACTGTGTTACTTTGAAAATCATTGGTTACCCGATTCGGGCCACCAAAACTTATTATTTTTCAATAATTGTTGCCCGAGGTGGATTTCTGTAATGTCGAGCCTTGCCATAGATATATTTTCGTAAAATCGTATTATATTTATAAAAATCATTGTGGCGTATTTTAAGTGAAAAATCGTACGGAATACAACAAAATCGTACTATTTGGCAGCTCTGATGGATGAACATGTGATTAATCCGCCATAGATATCAGATGATTTTGTACATGATCTGCATTCTAACTGCAGATAAGATGTCTTATTCTCTTAAAAGTACAATTCTTGAAAACTTCCATTTGGGTGAATTTCAAAGCTCAATAGCAAAAAATCAAGCATACAAACCTATATCACTTTTGGCATATTTGAAAGATTCAGGTGCTAAAGCAACTCAGTGCAAAATTTTTTGAAAATGACATGGATTTCATTTTAACTCTGGAACATCCTTAAATGAACAAGTAGAATGCCTCTGACATTCTCATCTGCATTACGCAATTCAATAAAGCAGCAACGCTGACTCAGAAAACTGAATGATGAATGATTATTCATTAAAACACCATTCATATGATAATGAAATAAGTTCACTGACCCTAACAATTACCCTTGACTCAGATCATGTGACCTAAAACTCATACAAACTTATAAGTGATACTTGATTACCAATATGTGCAAGTTATATGCAATGGATCCATTTACTCTCAAAGTTATAACATTTCAAGAATTTAACCTTGGTTAAGATTTCAATATTTCAATGTTGACAAGTTCACTGACCCTACATGACCTTTCACCTAAATCAAGTGATCTGCAACTCATGCAAGACAGAGAAACTCAAATACCCTTTTAATTTTATCTAACTTTCATGATGTAGATCCATAAACTATCAGTTATGACATGTAAAAAACACCCCAACATGGTCAAAGTCTGTTCACCGTCAATGATCTTTGACCGTGGCCATGTGACCCATATACTTTTTGAAGTTTAAGATGAAACTTCAAAATCCTTGCCATGGTTAAGGTTCCCTCGCCAACACTGCCATCAGAAAAGCAGTGCCTTTAGTATTGCTCTGCCATGCAGGTGAGCTGTGATTCATCCCAAATGATTATCTTGACTCAGCCCAGCTGTTCCATTTGCAGAGATGCTAACTGATAGCTCAAAAAAATCCTGAAAACCCAGGCCGGGGGTCCAGGGGCCCGCCCAGGGCCCCTGGCGGGGTCAAAAAAGGGCGAAGCCCCCTGAAGCTGGAACGTTTTCTTATTCTTTAGAGGGCTGAAATCATTAATCTACAGTAGTACATAACAAATAATTAATGACATAATAAACTTCATCATAGGCAAGAAAGGTGCTCAAAAAAAAAAAAAATCATGTAACCCGGAATAATTAACCTGCTGCGGGTTAATATGCTGCGGCCAATGGGTGCGACTCGGGACGGGTGTATGTAGCAGCTGGGGTGCCCTTTTTCACTCACTGTACTCATCAACAAGACAATCCTATACTATTGAAAATCCATAAATCACAATTTCTATCAAAATGATGGATAGTTCACACATATGAATTGATGAATACGCACCAGAGAACACATATTTCATGGTAGCAAATAGGTTTTCAGCTGAAATCCCGCGGCAGACAACCAATCACTCACGCAGCAGCAGGCGATTGCAGCCACATCGGGCCGTGCTTCGAGCGGTTCTACCGGGCGATCGCCCGACTGGGATAGCGCTGACACCCGTATCCCTGCAGGGTATAGGGCGGCGTTTGCAACTGCTACAATGTATTGTTCGCGCGTACCGTGCAAGTACAGTATACCAGCTAAACTTCATGCTGCGCACAACGCTAATAATTTTCCGTCTGCGCAAATTGGCCATCCAAAATTGAAATTGCGCTCTCAGTAGCGAACTCCGTGACAAGATTTGGAGGGGAAATTTTTACGGATATCACTTTGACAATCGATTTTTTTTTCCGGAATATTTTTCAGCAAAGGAAAAAATCCGGAATTCCGGAAAAATCCGGAAAATTAGCAACTCTGCATTTGACTTTATAAGTCAAGAGGGTGGTTAACACCTCTTCTTAAAATATTTTTTCCCCTAATATTCACTCATATACATACATGATCTGTACTTCTTTTACCTTCCTTTTTCATTAACTATGCAATGTGGTGTATAACTCTACAAGTGATATGCACAAAACAAGCAACGATCTTAAAAACACTAAGGACCTACCCTTGTTATAGACCCAGCACCATAGATAAAACTCAAAAACAGAAGAAGGGGCATCATGTTCTCAATTGTTACAATGAATGGATCATCAGTATATGATGGATAAGGAAATTGCTGCAGAGAAAGAGAAAATTGGAAGAAAAGTTAGCTGCATGAAGAAAATGTGATTCCTCTAAATATCAAACCAAAATAATATTTTATAATACAATTATAATAATAATTGTATATTAATACTGTGCAATTTCTACATGGATATACTCAACTGTGCAGCAGGTCAACATGAAACAATATTAAGCAAAATAATGTATGATTAAGTCATAAATAAAGGAAAATAAGGGAAGCCTACTATGTCTACAAATTACACTGCAAAACAGCAAGTTATTTTAAATTCTCCTGAAAAAGGGAGGTTTTCAGTAAAGTATTGAATAAGTTAACACATGATCCGAAGAAAGATTACTCCAGAGTTTTATAAATGAATAAATACCATAAGCAGTAATGTCAATGATGAAAACACTAAAACTAACAGAAGACAACACTCATACAAAAAAAGCAAATTAAAGGAGATTTTCGATTTCACCAAGTTCTCACCCAGAAAATGTCTGTTTTACCCTAACCAGAGTTTATTTCCATAATTATTCTAAAACTCAACAATTTTGAACTATTTAAAAAAAAAACCCCAAGGTGATTCACGAACGAATCTCGCCTGATTTCGCAATCAATAAAAGATACAATATGATCTTTTGACCCCTCGATGACTTTTGAGCTTATCATCCTCAAGAACACATGTGTGGTATTGTCCAAAGATCATTTGTACCAAGTATGACCACAATTGATGCAGATATAAAGAAAAGAGAGCAAGTTGAACAAAAACTTGAAAAAAGAATGAACATGACCTAATATCATTTGACCTTTTAACCCCTAGACAACCTTTGACCCCACTCATGAACACACATGTGGTATTACCCACGAATTATTGGTACCAAGTGTAAACACAACTGATGCAAAAATAAAGAAATGAGAGAAATTTTAATCAAACTTGACCTCTTGACTATAACCTTTGACCCCATCATCCTCATGACCATACATACATGTAAAATTCCTAAGGATCCTTTGAACAAAGTGTATGTGAACATAACTAATGCAGATATAAAGAAATGAGAGCAATTTGCACAAAATCTTGACCATTAAACAACTACATGACCTTTGACCCCTTCATCCTCAACAATACACATGCAGTATTACATGCAATGATTATTTGTATTAAATGTGAATATAACTGATGCAGAAATAAAGAAATCAGAGCATTTTGGAAAAAAAAATGACCCGAGATGACCTTTGTCCCCATTATCGTTGAGAAGGCACATGTGGTATTACCTATTAAAAGATCACTTGTATCAAATATGAACACAATTAATGCAGATTTAATGAAATAAGAACAAGTTGTACAAAAACTTGAAACTAGCCTATCAATGATGTAGAGCTCTTCGGCATCTCACAACGCAATTTGATTCCATTTTTTTAATTTCACCCCAATTGACACTGTAGTGAAGTATATTGTGATATAAATTGAGGAAACTGAATTGAAATTGATGAAGAAATGACATAAAAGCATTTTTTTTATTTATGAATTTATGAATAAATTTTGTAATAATTAGCTTAAATTATTTTCTAGTCAAAATTTCTAAACTCTGTGTAGAACCTTGGTGAACCTCATGTTGCTCTCAAATGGAACAAAATATATATAAAAATCAGTCAACAAAATAAGTATTTTTGTGCGTTTTGAAAAAAATGCATAAATTAGCTTATTTAATGAGTTTCAAAATTCTGTGTTGAAATTTGTATCCCAACCTAGAGCTATCATAAAAAGCAAAACAAAATTGGGATTGGTCAACAAATAAATGAGAAAATTCATTTTTTTTCATGATTTATGAATAAATATTGCATAAATTAGCATGAATAATTTTCTCGTCAAAATTTCAAAATTTCAAAATTTTTTTGAAACTTGGTGACAATCATGCAGCCCTACAAGATGGGTGGGAAAAAAAAATCAAAATTAAAGAAAAAGTATTTTTGTGATTATGAATGAATATGCATAAATTAGCATAAATAATTATCTAGTAAAAATTTTGAAATTTTGTGAACAAGTTTGGTGAACCTCATGCAGCTCTACCAGATGGAAGAAAAAGATCAAAATCCTTCAACAAATAAAGAAGAGGCATTTTCTGTAATTTGTTAATTGCATAAGTTGGCATAAGTAATTTTCTACTCAGAATTTCAAAATGCTGTGTACAAAGAAGTATTTTATATGAATTCTTAAGATACACATCAATTAATTTCACATTAATTAGCATAATCAACCCCCCTTTATGATCTCGGCCGTCGATCGCGTAATCGCGACGAAAATTGGCACGCGCATTACCCATGGCATTATCTACAAAACTGTAATACCAAATTCTGTGAAAAATCTCATTGCTCATTAATTATGCAAATTTATGCATAAAATCATAAGTTTGCTCTAATTAATAAAAAATGCCCCCAAAATGCTAATTTTTGTTTCACATACTATAGATAGGCATGTGATCAAATCTCTTTAAAAAATTCAATATCACATTTATTTTCTTATGTATTCTATTGTTTTCTAAATTTCTTATGTATTTGTTTGTTTTTCGACTTTTTGTTTTTGTTATGGAAATTGTTCAGGACTTTATTTTGACCATAAAAGAGATAAAATTAATTTATTTTAAGCAGTAAAAGGAAAAATAATGATACATTTATGAATTTTTGCTAAAAACACTATTTGCATTGGATTTGTACACAAATTCACGTTTTTGAGTAATTTGGGGTCTGCATGCACTTACGAAATGTTGCGTAATTTCGGAACCGCATACCCGGGGGTCACAATTTTGGTCTCAAAAGTTGCATGAGACTTGAAAGTGAAAAGTCAGCGAGCGACGCAGTCAAAAAAATTTCAAGCGGCGGACTTATCGCGAAAAATGTCGAGGTGGGCTGAATCAGGCCCCCCAGTCTTTTTAGGGTTAATGCTGACCTGAAAATGACCTTTGACCTTACCATGTGACCTCTGACTGCAGCATAACATGCAAGTTCTCCAAGTCCATCTACCATCCACATTTGGTTGAAAAGTGACTTACGGATGCAGAGTTAGGTGTCATAAAAGAGTCTTGCATGTAAACTTTAATGTTGACCTGAAAATGACCTTTGACCTTACCATGTGACCTCCACCCACACCAAAATCAATAGGCGGCTTCGCTATACCATACTCAACCTTCATGCCAAATATGAATATGATCGGAGAAGAAATGCAGCCGATAGAGCGCTCACAAGGAAATCTCTAAGGCGGCGGACGCGGCGCAATGAGGCCAAATCCATGGTATCCTCCGAACTCTGTTTGAGAGATAGGTGGGCTATAGAGGGTGACATTTTCAGATCATGCTCATCACACCTTAGTTTGATGAATTAGTGCACACTGAGACCATAATCAGAAAAAAAAGAAAAAAAATGTGAAATCCAGGGTGCCCTGGCCGAAAAACCCGAAAATCCAAGATGGCCGCCGGATTGCCTAAAAAAACATGTTTTGGCCATAACTTGGTCATTTTTTCATCTTTTAGCCTAGTTTTGGTGTCTAAACCTATGTTTTGGGGGTCACTGAACTCATTTATGGTATTCATTTTAATATATTAGTGTTAAATTTCATGTTATATCAGTATTTAATCAAATTTCTACTTATTTTCTCCAAAATGCGAATTCTTACAATATTAATTCTTACAGATGACGTGTGCATCACAATCAACAGTTTAAACTTTCCTTTTTTTTCTTCTTGTCCCATGCCCATTATCCCAAATGTCATCCACTTTGTATTAAAGTAGGCATATGCACAATAGTTCCAGCACAGCTCCCTTTCTCACCTCATGTAATGTATCACTATTACCACTCAATCTCCTCATTACTACAAACATCAAATAGGAGCATCTCTTAACCATCAGCACATCCCTCTACACATGTGTTGTATGTGAGTCACACATGTGAGATATTTGATGCAGGCAATATTGTCTCTACCCTTGTTCAGCATAAAGTCAAGTTAAGGCTTCGTGAAAATTTAATTGCATACTATGCCATACATGCCGACCCTGAAATCCTTCCTCAAGAAGTGAGTGGTCGGTTGTAGCAGCATTACAGGCACTGACAAAACAAGTATAGTTAGGACGGACACAAGTCATCCATGTGGGAGACCTTCAAGAGTGAGGTTGCATCTGCAGGGAAAACAAAGAAACACAGCCTCTTCAATGAACACCAATCTGCTCAGATGGGATACACTGCTGCAGTCATTCTATATCACATCCCGGAGTATGAGGCGACATCGCAGAACATCAAATCCAACAACCTGCTTGTTCAAGCCTGCCATCTGTACCTTGAGTGTGACTTAGTCATGATAGCATTGAAGATATTGGCCTGGTTCACATACTGCATAACCCTGCAATCCTTAACATAGTGGAAGTCAGCTCTCAGAATGATCTACATGTAGTGACCATCCTCCCACATCTTAATGATGATCTGCTGAATAACAAGACAGACACGCTGTCTTCATACAAGGTACCATACTCTTTTCAAGTGGAAAATCCTGAGACCTTGTAGGCATTTATTTGCAGCAAATGTGTCAGCAAGCTGCCAAAGATTTGACTATTCGGAGAGGAGGTGAGTATGGATTTAAGCAAACGGCAGAAACAGGTTTTGCAGAATCTAGAGCAACTGAACTCTAGAAACTCACACCAGAAGATCTCACCAATCTACCTTCAAACAATTTGCAGTGTGAGCGGAATCTGTCAAAGTTTGACAA
Source organism: Lytechinus variegatus (assembly GCF_018143015.1). Lineage (NCBI taxonomy): Eukaryota > Metazoa > Echinodermata > Echinoidea > Temnopleuroida > Toxopneustidae > Lytechinus > Lytechinus variegatus. The sequence continues at coordinate 41,367,229 of NC_054741.1, read as the reverse complement.
ACAAGCAAAGCTTTCTGCTGCTGCTTCTAATAGAAACTTCACTGCCAAGGGTATTTGAGATGATATGACCTTGAACAAGTCTGGTGTAGTAAACTGGAAAAAGCGACCCATATAACATTGCAAACATGTTGGGTAAGAGTGAGCAGAAATGGGTGGAAGAGCAAAACATCCTCTCGCAGGAAAATCTTCAGCAGAATGTGGCCCAAGCACAACAAGCAGTAGAGTACCAGGTACATGTATGTGCATAGGCTGTTACAGAAAAAATGGGGAGGTCCATTAACAAACGTTGATGAGCTTCAGGAATGCCAGGATAACCAGGATTCAACCAAGCTTAAAACTATGTTACGTGCAGAGCTGTCATATCACAGACACACGTCCCATCATCTAGATTACTTGGTGCGCCAACACTTGTATAAGGTCAACCAACTACTGTATGTGAAACAGAAATGAAGGTGATCTTGACGCTTCTATTGACTGGAGGAGAGTCTGATAATCTCCCTGCCCAATGGGATCACACAGTCAACTGCCCATTCAAACCTTGAAAAAAATACTACCGGACTAAGAAGTGGGCATCAGTGAGTTCTGCAGTGTGAGTGTGATATGGGATTACGACGAAGAACGAAACTGGTATACCTAATATTGTGAGGGATATGAAATTGAGCACATGGAAAGATACCAGTACTTCGAAGATTAAAAGGGGCAGATCAGCATTAGCACTAGAAATGGCCAAAGCAAGCTGATGTACAGACAGTACTGCCATGCAGATTCTTCTATGTACCGGTAATGTAATTGGCTCATGGGATACATCTTCCAGCAGAAACATTGCATTTGTGCTTGACAATTGGCATATCATTTTACAATTAAATATGTATACCCACAGTGGAACTGTATAGTTCTCTCTGACTAGAGGTCTGATGACCAAATAATTGGTACTTTAAAGCAGATACAGTATTACATGTAGTACTGGCTTCCCAGTTACCATGCATGCCGGGCATGTATGCCGACTCCGAATTCACTAGCGACATACAGGTGTCTGCACGACAATGTATGTAGATATTTTGGTATATTTCTCGATGTATTGTTTAAATAAAAAAAAACTTTTAGTAGCTAGAATTTATTATTAGTAGTATCAAAGCTAGCATGACTTAAAGAATATACAGAAAATAAAGTACAAAAATTGCGGTTGGGGTAGGGGTGAAGGAGAGGGAAAATTTAATATTAAATATGGGGAAAATATGAGTTTAATGTAGAAGGTTAGGTTTTACACCAAAAATCTCATTATATTCAATTTCTTTGACCCCTAAAACATGGGGTTAGACACCAAAACTATTACAACAGACCAAAAAAATGACCGAGTTACAGCCAAATTGTCTTTTTTTAGCCGAAACGGCGGCCATTTTGGATTTTTTACGTTTTCGGTCAGGGCAACCCGGATAACGCATTTTTTTCATTTTTTTATTTAAAGTGGTGTCAGTAGGCACAAAGTCATCAAACTAGGGTGTGATGAGCAGGTTCTGAAAATGTGACCTAAAATTGACCCTCTATAGCCCACCTCTATATTTAATTAAGTTTCAAAATTCCATTTTAAATCCCCCACCTAGTGCTATCATATAAAGCAAACAGAATTGAAATTGGACTTGAAATGACAAATAAGAAGCATTTTGAGATTGTGGACAGATGACAGACAACCGACGACGGCATAAGATCATCTTAAAAGGATGAATATGATTTCATATATTTTGACCTTTTGAACATAATTTATGCAAAAATACCGGTAAAGAAATGAGAGCAATTTGAAAAAAAACTTGAACAAAAAACATTTTTGAACATTTTTTTTGCGCAAAAACCAACTTGCATATTTAATGAGCTTTGACCTGCAGACTCCGAATTCGAACTCGGCTTGTATTTTAGTGTCATCTACCTACACACCAAATTTTTTTAAATCCATTACATATTTTTCAGGTTATTGCGCGGAAACCATCTCGCATATTTAATGAGCTGTGTCCTTGGACCTGCGGAATCCGAATTTGAACTTCGCCTGCATTTTAGTGTCATCTACTTAAACACCAAATTTTTTAAAAATCCATTACATATTTTTGTCTGCGGGGGCATAAAAAAAGAAAAGACACTCAAATGTCAGTTAAAATGATATTGTGCATATTAAAATAATATATATGAAGTAGATTAAAAGACAGGTACAAAACACAAAATTTGAATATCAAATAAGCCTTACATAAATAACAGCATATGGGACATCGCAAGAAACAATCAAAATCAAATTTAAGCCCAAAATCAAAAGTAATGAGGCATCGTAAGAAAAATTAAATGCAAATCAAGGACAAATTTCCATCTAATCAAAGAATCTAAGGAGTTACCCTTCTTTTAGAGACTTACGCTTGATTTCGAACTAATAATAAGTTTCTTAAAACACCCGATTGATTACAAAAGTTGCACTACTTGATTTACAATAATGGTCAAATATTATAGGAAAAACTTACTTGCATGCCAAACTCCAAGTCAAGGGCAGCACCAAATACTGCAAGACTTGAAGTATAGTCATATGCTTGGACAGCAATCACTACCCGGTCAATGATACTCTGAATCAACATGAATCGGTTCTTGTAGTTGCTGTAAGAAAAATACATGAACAGAATACTTACTTTTCGATGTAGATCATGTTTTATGCTTTATAACCCTTTGCGTGCGGACCCACAAAACCGGATACCTCTCCCCGCGGCGGAGCCGTTTTTGCACGTTGCTGGTATTTGGATCTGTGGTGGTGTTTTTCTAAACAATTGCTAATTGCGCCAAACTGAAGTATTTTCAGGATTTTTAGTAAATGTAAAGATGAAAGATTAGACATTTTTCTTTCTAAAAATGAAGGTTTCGCTTCTCAAATCAACAGAATAGTTAAGAAATTTACTAGGAAATAGTCATGTTATTTTGTCAAATCTTTGCTTTTGGCAAGTCAATAGGCACTGTGTACAAAAATGCGTAAGAGCAATCAGCACGCGCGGACGGGTTGGGTTCGATCGATACCGCTTTTTTGTCTGCTCTAGTGCTTTTTTACTTGCCTATTGTCACGCTACTCAAGAATGGTCTCTTTACCTCTTTGTATAGAGATCATTTGCAAAGTGTATAATTAAGACATTAATCCGTTTTGGGTGAAATCACAGCATACCAAATACCTTTATTTTCCAGAATGAATAAAAAAAGGGTAAATATTCCCTTGTATTATGCTGCGTAACGAATGTCCGAAACTAATTTGTGATTTTGGGCTTTAATACGGTGGCCTCTATGTTTCACTTAATCGCCCCTCTGGATTTTTTTTTATGAATTATTGTTTGTAATAAAAATATAATTTTGTTCCTGAAGATGAAACGCGAAGTCCATAAACTTGTGATTTTGTTTTGGCCGGATCGCTCCCTCCCACATTCAGCTAATCTATAATTCTTTATAAGCAAATATTCATGCAATAGCAAAAGTGCAAATTATGGTTTACATTATACCTTTTTGATCTATTTCCTCTTTTTTCCCCCTCTCATCCTTCTGTCATTTCATCATTCTCCTATACATGTAACTTGATTTGCATTTTCTATTTTTTTTTTTAATCTCACTTGCATCTTCTTCCATCTCCAATTCCCTATGTCTATCATCACCCAGGGGAAATTGTATTTTTTATGAAGAAAGCACTGTAATGCTCAAGAACATTACGTGAAACCCCCGTTTGGATAAAGACCGCAGTTCAGATTGCAAACTGCGGTGTTATACCCCATTTTTCGTTTGGATCTCCCAAATATCATTTCCAAGCCCTTATCACCCACGCTTGGCCAGGTAATCCAGGGGTAATCCCCGCTGTCTCAATTTCACCTCCACAGGCCAGTATATGAGCGTTGAGCAAAGGACCAAAAGATAAACAACAGCTGTGCTATTATGTAAGACTTCTCTGCCTGTAGTAGGACCTTCGGAATGAAAGTATTGTATTTGATATTTAATCACGTTTTCAAAGGCATATTGTATTCAGTAATCCAATGTTAGTCCATTGTCAATTTTGAACGAAGAAAATCGACCTCGAAATAAGGAAAGTAAGCGAATAAAAATGACGGCATGTTTTGCAGAAACCGAGCTCAGCGCTGCGCATGCATCCCATCGTGTGTGGCCCCCTGCTGTGACTGTATATGCCGGGCTCTTGTGTTATCTTCGGACCGACGTCAAGAAACAGGTGTTTTGATACTTAAATTGCTTGCTTGGGGCATGTTAGGGTTTGTCGTACTTGGAGAAGAGAATTGATGAGAAGGGAAACCGGGGTATAGTGATCTAGAATGGAAGTTTTTCGTCATGAAAATGTTCTTGCCATGTCTTAAGCGCCTCCAATTTTTGTCAATAAGTGAGTAAACATTTACTTTTTCAAAATCTCACTGTCGTAATATGAAAAGCAGTATTCCCAAGGGCTTTTTGTATTGCTAAAGACGAAAAGCATTCAGTGGGCCATCCTGACGAAATACACTAATCTTCCTTTTATTCAGAGCATTGGCTATTTGTCTCCTGTTCTTCTGAAAAGGAATTTGTTCGAGCATCCGCCATGACTTTCTTTTGTTTGGGGAGTGCCGAGATCAAGAACTGGTGGACGTTTTCATTTTCAAAAGAGCAGGGGATAAACGGTTTTTTAAATTGCTTTATTTTCTGTTTATTTGCAGGTCATTCCATCTGGATTCACCCAGTGGTTGCACCCGACCGTCTCAGAATTTGTTGTAATTTGGTATACATAAAATTCACCATGGCCCAACCACAAAACAAAAAAAATTAGTCCAATCGCTTCGTCGGTTCTCGTGCTACGGCCAGCCCTTTTCTCCTTGTTTTGACAAAAATGGGCGTGACCTTCAACTTTCAATGGCCACTGCGTCGTTACGTGTTGACCAATTTTTATGAAACTGGTACCATTTGATAGGAAATTCGGAGAGGAATCCAAAACATGCATCGAATAATGAATTGGAGCAATTTATAAGGTCATGACCTTTGACCTTAACTTTGACCATGAGTTTGACCCCCGGACAAATAATTTTTTAACTTGATTTTCATGTATGTTAATTATTGGTATGATATTGACAAAATATGTTAAAATCAATGATGATATTTCATTTCTTCACCTTTAAAAACTCTTCCAAAGATACCATGAAATTTCACTCTAGTCCCACACACTGATATTCATGTTAGTAAAGTGTTTACCAGTAACATGATTTCTTCCAATCTTCAGTTACAGCATGCAAACACATGAAAAGAAATTAAGCTTAATCAGTTTACAAATAAAAGATTAAACCTTTATGCTCATGAATAGGTATCTGTTTAGGCATTTTATGATTCAGCAATATATATCATATACATATATATACATGTATATATTTTGATGATAAAAGTGAAGACTTTACTACCATGAATATATATGATATATATTGCCGAACATCAAAATGAATATATATTGATGAACATCAAAATGCCGAAACAGATACCTATTCATGAGCATAAAGGTTTGATCTTTTATTTGTGAACTGATTAAGCTTAATTTCTTTTCATGTGCTTGCATACTGTAACTTAACTCTTAACATGCCACGCACACTACTAACCCAACGCCGAAGTGCTAATCCGATGCTAATCCCCTGTGCCAGCCATAAAACCCCCCTGTGCCACATTGATTTTGGGATCGCGAGTCGTATTCACTCCTTTCAATAGTCATGATTACAATCGCTTGTACTAATTCTTGGACTAATTCTTTTTGTTTTGTGCTTGGGCCATGGTGAATTTTATGTATACCAAATTACAACAAATTCTGAGACGGTCGGGTGCAAAATTGCACATTCATTGGGTGAATTGGCATGGAATGACCCTATAGTGGGTGACTTAACGTAATTTCTCATCATAATTATGAAAATACTTACCATGATTTTTCTTATTCACGAGATAACTGGACATACCCATTTGATTTGCTAGTTCATTACGATTAACTTGCGTGCCGAATATAGAGTACACAATTTTCCTGCGCGCGCGCTGCATCTCCCTATTAACGCACTATCCCAAGATCATCGCGCAATTTGGCGTCCATTTCCTCTCATGAGCCTGCAAGCAAGACATGTTGTCACACAAGGCGAGGGGTAGGAGGGAGGGTTCAAATGGGTATATCCAGTTATCTCGTAAATAAGAAAATCATGGTAAGTATTTTCATAATTTACTATCAATAACTGGGATATACCCATTTGATTTGCTAGACCAACACGGATTCAACGTGAAGGGAGGCATGTCTAGAAAAGAGTGCGCAAAAAGGGAGATTAAGACACGGGGGCCGCTGCCTTGAGAGCAGAGGAGGCAAATAAGGCCTCTCCCGAAGGAATGTCCTTTAAATAAAAGGAAGTAAAGGAGTTAGAGCGCCAAAAGGCAGCTCTTAGAATGTCGTCCAAGGCGACTCCATTAAGAAAGCCCAGGAAGTGGCGATACTTCGAGTATCATGGGCTCTCGGCCTAGTGTCAGAAAGGAGAGCATCATCACCAGCTGACTTGATCGCATCAACGATCCAGCGGGAGATGGTGTCTCGCAAACAACTGATCAGAGTTGCGAAGCCTCTTCGTTCTATCCAGATACCACTTCAAGGCCCTGACCGGGCACCAGACCTTGTCTTCAGAAACTGAGGAAAGATCTGATAGGGGTGCTAGGAAGAACTCAATCGAACCAGAGGTGGCAGTCTGGTTCTTGGCAATGAAAGACGGGGTTGGAATCATGCGGACTCCACGCCCTTCCCACCGGATGTGACCGGGAGAAATGCACAAAGCGTGAATAGAGCTGCGTCTTTGACCGGATGCTACAGCGATAAGAAAGGCAGTCTTGATAGACAAATCATGCAAGGAGCTCTTGGCCAGAGGCTCAAAAGGAGGCTTAGCCAAGGCGTTAAGCACAGCCGGGAGGCTCCAGGAAGGAGCCAGACTTTTCTTCGGAGGTCGCTTTAGGAAAAACGCTCTCATCAGTCTAGAAAGAAGACTGGAATTAGAGACGTTGGAACCATCTGGGAATCCGGAATGAAAGGCGGCAATGGCCGACCGGAAGCCTCTAATGGTGGAAAGCGAACGACCGATGTCGAAAAGGTGAACAAAGAAATCAGCAATGGCGGCGAGAGAAGCGCTGCGAGGGTCAACAGACCGCGTGGCGCACCAGTCTGAAAATCGGCCCAAGCGAGAATTGTAAAGATCAAGAGTCGAGTTTCTCCGACTTTGAATCACCAATTCAGAGGCACGATCAGAAAGGCCTAACGCTCTCGCATCCTGCCCGATAACGGCCATGCGGTCAAGTGGAGGACCGCTGGCCGAGGATGCAAGATCCCCGATAGAGACTGAGATACTAGGTCTGACCTCAGGGGGAGAGTGAACGGGTCCCCCTCCAACAGTTCTAGGAGCTGTGGAAACCAGAACCTCCTTGGCCAATTGGGGGCCACTAGAAGAAGCCAGGCTTGGTCTTCCTTCACTTTCCTCAATACCTGGGGTATGAGATGAAACGGAGGGAACGCATAACACCTCCGATCCCCCCAATGAATGGAGAATGCATCCAGGGAAGTTGCTTCTGTTTCGTTGACATGAGAACAGAACGTCGGTAACTTCCGGTTGAGAGCCGTGGCAAACAAGTCTATTTCCAGGGGCCCCCAGAGGGCTTGGAAAGACTGGAATATCTCCGGGTGGAGCGACCATTCGGATGGTAGGCACCGGCCCCGGGACAAAAAATCGGCTATCAGGTTGTCGCTGCCTGGAATGTACGAGGCAATTGGAACGATCTTCGCACGGCGGCACCACTCCCAAAGCTCCGCAGCGAGGGCGTTGAGAGAGCTCGATCGGGTACCGCCCTGGCGGTTGATATAAGCCGCCACTCACTTGTTGTCTGTGCGAATCAGGACCGTTCGACTAACCTGTGTTGGAAATCTTGAAGGGATTGTATGACAGCTTTCATCTCCAACACATTGATATGGGGTAAGTTGTGATGGAGCGACCAAACACCCGAAACCATCTCCCCTGCACAATGGCCGCCCCATCCCGTAAGCGACGCATCTGTGGTCAGAGCGGCTGATGGGAGAGGGGTACGGATGGGCTTGCCCTTCGCTACAAAGGACGTGTGTGTCCAAGCGGCCAGATTGAGATGGATTTCCCGAGACAGGGGAATCCAGAGAAGCAGAGAGTCTGCATTCGGTTTGAAATAACGCAAGAGGTATCTCTGAAAGGGTCTCATAAGCAGGAGAGTCCTGAAGAATGTCGACGAGGCTTGCCATGTACCCGAGAAGTCTCAACCATGTGCGAGCTTTCACAGAGCTGCGCGCTCTGAGAGCGCGAGCTAACGAGACGATTGCCTGAACTCTGTCCGAGCTTGGTCTGGCGATCTGGTTTGGCAGGTCTAGAACCGTGCCCAAATAAGTGGGACTGCAATAGGGTAAGAGATCCGACTTCTCCCAGTTCACTATGAATCCCAGCTTCTGGGTGACCCGCAAAAAGGGATAGATGGGACAGAAGTTTGGCCTCTGAGTCTGCGACCAGCAACCAGTCGTCGAGATAAACGAAGAGTCTTAGACCTCGTTTTCTCATGTGGGCGGCCACTGCGGTGACCACCCGAGTGAAAACTCTGGGTGCCGGGCGTAAGCCGAAAGGCATTGCCCGGTATCTGTAAGCTGCTTCTTTGAAGCGAAATCCCAACAGGTCCCGCGAGGCGGGATGAATGGGAATGTGGAAGTAGGCGTCTTTGAGGTCTAGGGAGGCAGCCCAATCCGATGCCTTCAGAGACGGAAGGATCGAAGCCATTGTTTCCATTTTGAAATGGTCTGGCTGGATGAATTCGTTGATCATTTTCATGTTCAGAATCATCCTGAGTTTCCCCGAGCGCTTGGGGACGACGAAGATAGAGGAGAGACAGAGATGAGGACTGTCTGTGACCCTCTCGATTGCCTCCTTCTCCAGCAGAGCACCGATCTCTGATTCGATGTACCACTGATGAAGAGGGGAGACGGTCAAAGGGGCGGATCGAATCGCGCCGTGCGGGAAGGCCTCTATATCGATATAGTAGCCATCTCGCACGACGGATAAGATGAATGCGTCGTCCGTTATTTCCTCCCATGCAGGGAGGAAATGACGGAGACGACCGCTGACCGGTCCCAGCGCTCGGGGAAACCCGTCAAAGAGACTGTTTGGGCTTAGCCGGGGCCTTGGAGGCTGACCGGCTGCCTCTACCCCGACCACCACGTGAGGCACTCACTGGAGGTCTAGTGCGAGCTCTGCGGTTTGGCGGAGCGTGAGCACGAGGTTGAGACGGGGGCACCACTGGACGAGAGGAAGGGCGAGCCTTGGAGGCCGACTTCTTCGTGGGTGGAGCCGTCGGACGCGAGGCTCTGAGGTCCTTGAGAAGCTCAGAGGCCTGCTTGCGTCCATCGATCTCTTCCTGTAGAAGAGATGCAACCTCGCCCCCGAACAAGTGTTTGTTCGATTGGGAGACGCCAGGAAGGAACTTGAGCAAGTCCTTGGACGCAATGCCCAATCTACTGAGGACACAAGCTCTACGCGAGTTGGATGCAGTAGTAGCTGCAGCGGCCAGCTGCATCCATAACTCGCCTACCAAGGACAGGAGTGCCTCGTCAATAAGGGCACCGTCGGCGGTTAATTCCAACTTGGAAGACTGTGCTCGAAGGCCGAGCAAGGCTCCGAGAAAGGCTGTAAGTCTGAGGGCTGAACGAGTCAAGGCCTCATACCTAACATCCAGTTTCTCAACAGAAGCAAAATGGCTGGATGAGAAACGGGTCCCCAAACGTGCCCCGATGCGGTCAAGCAGGGGGGAGAACGTCTTAGGGGTAAAGAACGCCTCGGTGTCATCCTTTGTGAAGGCAAAGCTCTTGCCAAAGGATACCGTTTTTCTTCCCTGGGAGGCGAGCGAACTGGCCAGAGCAGCCGCCCTCTAGTATGCAGCCTTGAAATCATTCGTGAGCAGAATACCCTGGGCGGATTTCTGCGGCTGCGAGAAGAAAAGAGAACCCGTATCTCCCTCTAACGGCTCGTTAGCCGGATAGATATGCGGGAGATATTTGTGGAGGATCTCCATGGCGTCCTGGGCTGTGCTAGCCGACAGCTGGGGAGCCGGGCTACCGGGTGGATCGAGATTGGACTCGTCCCCCGAAACAGCCTGTTCCGCCTCCAGGGAGGGGGAACAAACCCACGTCTCCTTGCCGGGCTGGGCCCCGAGGGAAGCAGGCGCACGTGAGCGGCTCGAGTGGCGATGTGTGCCATGGCCGGGCTCGTGGGGACGGACCTCCGGGGGAGGCCGAACCTGAGCATTCATGGGCGTAGCCTGCGTGGGTTCGAGAGCCGGCGGTTCGTGAGAATCGCTAGAGACACCCCGGCGTGTTGGATGGCCGATGTCTGCTTGATCCGCTCGGTTGGTAGTACCGTCGGCTGAAGCAGGCGAGCCTGGGGGTAAAAACCCGCAGTGCTGAAAGGCACTCTGGAGTAGCTTGAGAAGCTGAGAGGCCTGGCCATCAAAAGAATCAGAGGACAGACCGCCCGACAGAGCGGGGCTTACGTCTGTGGTTCTCCTCTTCTTCTTTTTCTTCTTCTTCGGTCGCTCCGGCGCCGGAGCGGAAGAAGGGACAAGAGGCTGGGCTGCGCCTGTCTTCCTCTCCTTAGCTCTCCCCGTGGGAGAGCTAGCCGGGCGAGAGGAGGCGTCAGCCGAATCTGACGGTGTCAGATTGAATTGAGAGTCCGACACGGTCGGACTCAGGTGCCTCTTCCGACCAGGGGCTGGTAGCCCTTTGCCGCTGCTTCCTTGCGGGGTCTTATGCGGCATCGAGCCTGGTCTTTGCCGGGTGGAGAGACCCATGCTCTCCCCCCGATTTAGGTGACCCGATGGCCGGTGGGTCTAACAGCCCTGGAGGAGTCGCCGTTTTCTGTACTAGTGCGGCGCTCCCCGATAAAGGTTCAGGTTCCGAGACGGAAGCCTTGGCCATCACCGTGCGGGCACGTGGTCACAAATCCACGGTTCCACCCTTATTAAGCGGGGCACGTGAACGCGCGTCCACGGTTCCACCCCTTTGAGAGCTCACGAGAGCTCTGACTCTGTTCTCGCTATCTATACTACCTGTGGTGGGGAATAAAACCCTGGTGTTGGACCCCGAAACAGCAATCGCCTGAGGCTCTTCAGGAAGAGGGCCGAAAGGCTCATTATTGCCGTAGGGTGATCTAGTAGTAAGATAAGAAACAGAGAAGAAACAAGGGGGTAGGGGGGTAATGAACCCCAACCCAGAAGTCAAAAGACCTCAAAAAGCGGACTTTTGAGAGTCAAAAACAAATCTCACAAGGATGTTACAAGGTAAAATCCCAGAACAAAAGGAAACAGTAATAATTAAAGAATTATTATGAGACACTGTCCCTATAGAAGTCCGTTAGAAAAAAAAACCACAACAAGAAGCTGCTTCCGCTAAAATTCTGAAAAGAAGAAAGGGGGAAGCACCTAAAAAGAAGAAAACATGAAGTTTAAGAAGAAAACACGAAGTTTTTTTTTTTTTTTTTGTCCACCTGTTCAAAAGAAAAAATAATTTTTCTTGAGGTGAGGATCAGCTAAAGAAAAAAGAAGGAACACAAGATTCCCTTTCTTTTTTTCTTTTTTAAACAAGAAGTTTAAGAAAAAAAATTTATAAGTCCGGAGACCTGCAGCTGACCTGAAAAAGGAAAGGGGAAAAACAAAAATAGCTTTCCCGAGAAGGAAGGCCGAGCCAAAGGCGACGAACGCTGACAGGAGACGGCTTCCTAAAAAAAAAATTCTAATTAACTAATTAATTTAATTAATAAACACAAGAACAAAGGATTGATTGAAACAAAAGAACAATCAACTAACTCGAAACAAGAGACAAAGGACCTGAAACGAGATTGAAATACGACGCTCCTGACGTCCAACAGAACCTATCTGTGGAGAAATAATTCAAATAAATTCACGACGAGAGTCGTATAAACGAAGAAGTCAGTGAATAAAAAGAAATAAAGGAATAAAAAGGGAGCGAAGTCAACGCCCGCGACACGCAGGAACGCGCGGAGCTATGGGGCGGAGAAGTGAAGACAACCCGCCTGTTGAGAAACGTATCTTAAAAAACAAACTCACGAGAAGAGGAACAAAAAAATGTGAAATAAATATCACGGAAGCTCCGCGCGACGGGATAATCTTACGACAATCTTAATTTAAAGAAATAAGATTGAAATAAGGGAAGAATGCACAATGAAAGTATCCAAAAAGAAAATAGAATTGCAATTTTGGAGAGTGTACTTAGCTTTGCGACTGAACTCGACCGCAGGCGAAAGTAAAAGAGGAAATGGACGCCAAATTGCGCGATGATCTTGGGATAGTGCGTTAATAGGGAGATGCAGCGCGCGTGCAGGAAAATTGTGTACTCTATATTCGGCACGCAAGTTAATCGTAATGAACTAGCAAATCAAATGGGTATATCCCAGTTATTGATAGTAAATATCATTCTATTTAATCCATTTCAGGCGAGGTAACTTTTAGTTCATTATTGGTTTTATAATTTGAAGTGATTAGGTTTCCGTCAACTTTTCAATGCAAAAATTTTCATCTGGGAGAAAAAGATAAAGAGCTTCTAAAACCTAACCTATAATAAATTCATTCTGTAAATTGACATGAATTAAAAAAATACTTTTTTAGCCGATTCACCCCCGTCCCACAGCTCAGACCATGCACCATAAAAGAAAACATTGCTGTCCCTATATAACATAAATCTTTTTCCAAATATTTTGGTATGGATGCTATCCATGGTAAGTGTCCACAAATGCGATATTTATAATTTTTTTAATTTTTTTTTTTGGGGGGGGGGTCGTAACGGGATTAAAAAGTGGCCAGGACGGTCTTTATTCTTATCTTTTCTACCACGTTACTCGCAATTAAAAACAGAAAATAGGAGAGAGGAGACAAACAAGCAATATTAGAGTGTGTAGGTCAGAACATTTCCGTGGGGGGGTAGGTCAAACAAGAATAATAATAAAACGTCATCAGTTTGACAAGGGTCTGAGGACAGAGTGGCGACAAACAAACGTTTTGAGATTTTTTTTAAAGTAATCTAACAAAAAAATAAAGTCATGTTATTATTCGTTTTAATAAGTAGATAGTCATGGAATCTTCCTTTTGTTCGGGGATTTGACCATCTGTATCCTGCTCTTTTCGGAAGGAATTTGTTTGAGTGGCTGCCCAGACATTTTGTTCGGGTAGTGCCGATATCATGAACTACATGGCCGTTTCCCTTTTGAAAAGAGCGTAAGAAGAATGGCGTGCTAAACTGCTTTCTTTTCTCTCTTTTTTGTAAGAATAGTAAACAAAAATAATGAGAAGAGGGATGATGGAGGAGGGAAAAAGTTCAAAAGTGCACCGAGATCAGCTCAAAGCACTAAGACATTACAAGCTTTTTGTTTTTCTGAAAATACAACCGATCGATGAAACCAAGGAGAAATCATTCTATCTAGTGATATCTCCTCGATGAAATAAATAAGACGAAAATGGTGAATAAGCGCGTAGCATATTTACGTGACGATCTTGCAGAAAAGATTTTAGATTATCTTTCAGAACGATATGGATCAAGTCACGTGATCAGAACAAATCACATGATCAGGCCTAGTGTGCGCGCGCGTACGTGCACATCACAAAATTTATCCTCCCCGTCTGAATCTAACAAAAAATTCGGGTAAAGTTGAAATGATTTCCTATTTGGGGGATTTTTCCCCACGTAGCTGTATATTTTTTTCATTTGATTATCGAAATAGGTTTATAAAGGAAATAGTGGCAAAGAATTTAGTACATAACAATTACGAAAAAGCCGAAAAACTTCATCGAATTAAACCAAACGAATCTCGGCTTCTGTAGAAGCCCGTCGTAGCTAAGTGAATAACTCACTGGGCTTCTGTGGAAGCCAGTCGCACGCAAAGGGTTAATGTCATTCATGATTATTGCATTCAAAATAATGAGTGGTATTCTGATAATAAAAAATAAGTTTAAAGTTAAGAGACTGTAGTTGCAGCAAACAATTATTTCTTCAGAAAGTCTTTTAAATCAAGGCTAATTGTCAAAATATAATCATACAGATCTGGTTCAAAATCTTAGCTCAAAATTGATAATTCTGATAAAAAATTACCTAAGAAAAGCATATGTGGGACAGTGTATTAATATTGCTTCGAAAAATAACTGACATTTGGTGGAATTCCGTGCTTATTTTTCTCAGCAATTATAGAATTTGTTCCAGAATTATTCGGCACATATATTTTATTTATACAAACACTTTGATGTAATTTCTTCGGATTCTGTTCGAACTCATTTTAAGATCATTAACAAAACTGGTATTTATCTATAACTTTAGTCTAAATTATAATGTTAGACTAAACTTCTATAGAATGCTGGGTTTCAGAACCTCCAAAACTATGGCAAAGATGATGTACCAATTAATCTTTTAAAAATCATTACATTTTCATATTCATAATTCTTCTCATTTCACCACACGCTTAATATTGGATAGCGTCTTGGTGCAGAAATAAAATTATTGTACAAGGTGAAAGATTTGACAACTGGCACTCCATAAAAGTGTGGTCTAGGTTAACCCAGGGTTAAGTAAACCATGGCTATCAGAGTACCGTCCATTATGTTTTCATAACTTCAAGGGAGAGAGGAAAAAATTAGTCTCCTGCTTATAAAATCACAAGGCAAAAGCGATTTTGTGTCTCGCCCACTTATGAAAATAACCAGAAATATCGTTACTAACGAGGGTACGCAACAGAATTGTATCGAAACTTCATTGTGAAATGACTGGTATAGAGTAACACTTGTCATGTACATGTAAACTTTAATGCTGAACTGAGAATGACCTTTGACCTTACAATGAGACCTCCAACTGCAGCATAACATGCAGGTCGCCCAAGTACATTTACCATCCAAGTTTGAATGAAAAATTACTTACAGTTGCGGAGGTAGGTGTCAGAAGAGAGTCTTGCATGTAAACTTTAACGTTGACCTGAAAATGACCTTTAAACTTACCATGTGACCTCCAACTGCAGCCTAACATGCAGGTACCCCAAGTCCATCCACCATCCAAGTTTGGTTGAAAAGTAACTTTCGGTTGCGGAGTTAGGAGTCATAAGAGAGTCTTGCATGTAAACTTTAACGTTGACCTGAAAATGACCTTTGACCTTATCATGTGACCTCCAACTGCAGCCTAACATGCAGGTACCCCAAGTCCATCTACCATCCAAGTTTGGTTGAAAAGTGACTTACGGTTGTGGAGTTATGTGTCATTAAGTTTGTGACGGAAGGAAGACGGACGGATGACAGATGACATTTGGATCCCTAAGTCTCGCCTTCACCTCTGATGGGCGAGACAAAAAGAACTTAACAATCCACAAAAGTAAATGAAAACAATATCTTCTTTTCCTTCAGGGTTCATCTGCCTCCTTCAAAATTCTTGCAGATGTGGTTAACTCAGTGGGTCAGATGCATAAATAATAATCGTTTGCTAGCAGTATTTCAATAGTTAAATTAGAATCAGCAATTTAACTCATTCAAAGCTGAATTAATAGGAGGCACGAATTGTGCATATGTACATAAATCTGCCTATTATTGATTTCTCTTGTATTATAATGAATTGGTACATTGATGAATAAGAAAACTAATGATAAGATTTGTCAGATTCAATTATATGACTGTGATTACAGCTGACTGCAGTTGGCTTTTGATTTTCATAGATAAAATAAAATGCATTTACTTAATTTCAGATGGGCCGACTCCTAGCCATGGAAAGACATTCAGATCAGTATACCAAGAACCAAATGCTGCAATATCATGAGGTAAACGAATAGTGTATCTCATATCCATAGGTATCTCAGTCGCATCTGGGTCCACATCAAACTCCACAGCTGTAGTGAATGGAATACAAGAAAGACATGTTACAATGCCATATATATGCTACTGTCACACAATCAAACCAACTCAAAAGTGACCAATGAAATACAATTCAAACAAACATAACAACTTTGATCAATCTGGAGTTGGTTTCTTTGGTTTGACTTTAACATTAAAAATAAAATGCATTCAAAAACACCCTTCCCCTCTTCGAAGGTGAACTAATAAGAGGCACAAATTGTCTTGCCCCCAATCACTACTTGAACACTGTAATCTATTCATGCTGATGTGATAAATGTTCAAACTAGTGTCAGAGATGCCAACTTTTGGAAATCAGAATTAGGGAGGATTTGCAACCGCCACCAAATTATGTGCGCGTAGCCGGGGTCCGGGGTCCAGCTCTGGGTTTCTAGATGCTCTCTGGTGCAATCTGACCCTTATTTTGGGGCATTTCACATGTTTTGAAATAAACATTGTTCCCACTTTTTTAACATTAAAAATATCAAATATGCATTTTCACATGTAGGCCCCTAAATTAAAAAATGAGGGGACAAAAGAAGTACCTGTTCAACAACAATAATAAGGATGAATTATCACTTTCGGCTAGAAGCAGGTTATGTTCCACTATAAATCCAGTAAAGAAAAGCTCAGCGCTGGTCCCTTGCTTGGTGAAATAAAGACAACAGGGTACTAGTGCCTTGTAGTGGAGCTCGAAGATCTTGTCTTCGCAATGTCCGTAGGCCTATGCCGCTTGCTCCCGAACGTTAAGTGCTTCCGAATTATCATCAAGACCTCCCTGCTAAACTGAAATGTCCACGCTGCAAATTGCGCAAAATGCATGGTAAATTCCTCATTCCAACTTCCGAACACAC
Organism: Lytechinus variegatus; assembly: GCF_018143015.1. NCBI lineage: Eukaryota > Metazoa > Echinodermata > Echinoidea > Temnopleuroida > Toxopneustidae > Lytechinus > Lytechinus variegatus. Next base: position 41,350,412 of record NC_054741.1, on the reverse strand, counting down.
AGGTACTGGAGACTGTATTCAGTCTTATACTTCTGAGACCATTTCTTGGTCTTCTTTTGTTGATTTTCCGCCATTTCGTGTCAATATCAACCCATCAATACGCCGAAATCACACACCGATATTCCACCGCACGACTCGACAAATCCAGTGGCCGCGAGCGCACACGCCTCGCGAAGCTAGCCGGGCCTACCGGCCTGGTGCACAGTGGATTCCCGTTGGGCATATCACATGCACCAGCTTTTCGCTGCTCCTTATTTGTCTACTTTTCACACAGAATTTAGTAGCAGCGAACGTAATGGAGTTACTACATGCTAAAGTTAGCAGACGATACATGTCCTTCCAATCCAATTTGATCAATGCAAAAAAATCGTAATTTCGGGAGGATAAGGATGGTAATCGTAAGGGCGGGAGTTGGGATGAATTTTCGGGAGCCTCCCGATGAAATCGGGAGGGTTGGCATCTCTGTAGTGTGCTGTTAGTGTAAAAATCATATACCCTAAATGATGCCTTTTGTTATATATAAGAAGAATTGTAAGAGCTATTACATTCATTTATAGCATAGATGATCAAGAATGTTTCAGAAGGCTCTATAGTACAACTTTGTTAGACATGAGTAATCTTTGAGTACGCTTCGTTATTTCTGAACAGACTGCCAAACAATAGATTGCTACACAATAGACTCGTGGGCAGTGGAAAAGAACAATAGGCTTAGCTATTTTATTGACATGTTAATTTCACTGAGGTCAATTAAGAGTCTTCCAGAATGTGATTGCTCCAGAAGGAGAATATTCTTTTTTCAGACAATACTAGAAGCCTCTAGAATATTGAATACTAGAAGTTTCTAGAATAGTTGAAATGTGTATAAATAAGGTGGCAGTTTCTTCAAGGATCATCATATCATATCAGATCAGATCACTTCATCATATCAGATCAGAGCGAAGAGTTTCATGCCAGACCTTATGTCAGAGCAGACTTTATTTCCACCTGGAATAATTATCTTCTGTGGAATTTTTACCCGCCATCAATGAACTGTTTGCTGTTATTGTGAGAGAGGAATTCTCAGTTCTCATCGAGATCATCAACCTGTTTAATGAACGCTTTTCAACCCATGGATTGCTGAAATTGACTGTTAATCATCATCAACATCGTCTTTACGGACATTTCAACTCGTTACAGTGACTCTTGTTATTCATCGTGCTTCAACATCAGTTTCATCATCGCCATCATTGTGAACTTATCTTTGCTAGCCAACTTGGATTAAATACTAGATTTTACTTTGGATTATTATCGCAATCTCAAGAGACGTAAGATCAATATTTATTTATGTTTTATTTAAAAATGATTATTTATGCTTAATCATTTCCTGCAAATAAAAAAAAGGAAATTAAAATCTAAACCTAAATTTTGCTTATTTGTTGCAGTATCGTAACACTTTAACTATCAGTAAAACGGCAATGGTACTACATAAATTTTGTGCATTATCATCACCATCATATTCATTATGATTCAATTCATTGCATTATGTTTCCATGTACAGAAGATTGAAATACAAATACATACATGTAATGTTCTATGATTAATAAAAATAACATTTAAAAGAGAAGTTCCTATTTTTTCTGATATTTTTGTTTGATCTTTATTTAAAAGTAGCCTACTCACCTGCATAATATTCAAGATCTCCTTCTGTTACTATGTCAGCCATTTCTGAGGCAGATGAGAATTCCCTTGTGGAGAGAGGAAAGCGAGCTATCCCAGAAACTTGATTCATGATCAAATAGGCTGTGAAATTAAACAAATAAATTCTTTGAAGGTCAAGTCCTCCTCATGAAAATGTTGATTTGAATCAATAGAGAAAATCAGACAAGCATAATGCTGAAAATTTCATCAAAATCGGATGAAAAATAAGAAAGTTATTACATTTTAAATTTTTGCTTATTTTTCACAAAATAGTTATGTACACAATTTAGTCACATGCAGATGAGAGAATCAATGATGTCCCTCACTCACTATTTCTTTTGTTTTTTATTGTTCGAATTATACATTATTTCAATTTTTGAAGAATTGACAATAAGGACCAACTTGACTGAACCATAAACTCTTAAGCAATGGTAATTCAACAAGTTCAGGGAGAAATAAAACTTTGTTTCACTGGACAATGAGGAGAAAATTAGAATATTTCACATTTCATATAATAAAATACAAAATAGTGAGTGAATGATGTCATCAGTTCCCTCATTTGCATACTGACCCGGATGTGCATATAACTGTTTTGTGAAATTAAGCGAAACTTGAAAATATCATAACTTTCTTATTTTACATCCGATTTTGATGAAATTTTCAGTGTTATGCTTGTTGGATTTTACTCTTTTTATTTAAATAAAATTTTTGTTGGGGTGGACTTGTCCTTTAATGATCTTGTAGTAGACCAAATTTAAGGGCAAGTGAAACAAAACTGTATATTAACGCATACTATGCCAGGCCCAATACCCCTCTACTGCCAAGGATATTCGAGGGAATCCTAAATTGACCGAAACGTAAGCAGAGACTGATTTTAAAATGGCCATAACTCTTCACCTGTACATTGTATAATGAAACCTTCTTCACATGAAATGATGCATGGTTCATGGACTTTATGATCATGTTATGACCTTTCATATTTGCGTTTGGAAAAATTGAGAAAAGATGAAACATTTTACATCCTGTTTTTCAATAAGTAAAACCTAGAAAATTATGATTTCTAGAATATTTCAAACAGTGAATAACCCGAGGAATTGTATAGATACCAACCAATTAAGAAGATAAAATGAAATTTCAATGTTTACCCTTTCAAATGACGTATTTATTGATGAAATTGAACAGAAATATGAAAAATAATGCTCTTTTGAATGAAATACTATTTTGCTATTCAAGTTATTTCCTCTGAAATACGAGAGGGTTTATACACATGCAATTGAAACCGACCTTTCCAAAAAAGGGCATTGTCGTTGATCAAGTGACCAATCACAGCACAGCTGCGATTCCCACGCAAACACACACAATAATATATTAGAGCCATGTATCTTCACAGTGCAGCCAACCGTACCCTTACATTCGTGTAGTCTTCAAAACAAGACCCTGTAATTTTTCAGAATATGCGGTATTCCGCAACAACCGCTAAGGGGGAAACAAAATTATTAGTGCAGAGTAAATTCTATGTCGTTTCAATTCTTGTCAACATTGTCGTAATGCAAAACATGCTTTAGAAAAATCGTTAACTGGATGCGATTTGGATAATGTAGATTTCTATCCAGTGTCGGCAACAAACATTTGCGACCCACTCAACTATCGTTCTAAAGCATGAATCAGTGTAAAGTTTGATCATATTTTTTCAGGGTCTACTCCTCGTACTTACATTAAGGGCTTTCGTACTGTAACAAAGTTACTGCCAGTCACAAGGAGACAAAATATAGAAAACTAAAAATGATATATTTAAATATAGATAAAGCAAGGCTCCACATTAACTTTTTTTGGTGGTGGCCCGTTCGGGCCACCAAAACCTTCAAATAATTTTTTTTGGTGGCCCACTAATAAAGTTTGGTGGCCCGAAAAATATAAAGAAAAACATTAATTAAAAATGAATAAAACAAACTGAAATATTCTGCAATCACTAACACGTACCACTATTCTTTGTACATCTTGTATATAAATCGTGCTTGCTGTTATTTTACTTTGCATAAAACAAAAGAAAAAATGAAGAAAGAAAAAAACAAAGAACAGGTCATAAAAAATTTTTTGAGAAAAACAAAAGAAAATTTAAGAAAAATAAATAAAACAAAATTATCAAAAAATGGGGAAAATTATTATTATTCAGTAGAAACATGTTCTTTAATCAGGTATTTTCAATGGGAAGGGGTATAAATGGTTTAATCACTGAAAAAAAATGAAAGAAAAAAATAAAATGGCAAAAGTTATCTGGAAAAAACAGTGAGACAATTCCTTCCCTATATTTGACAAAATGATGGAAAAAAATCACATGTCATATCAATGAAATGCCTTCCCAAAGTATTTACTTCCTTAAGAGTGGTTTAAGAAGTCATTTGTAAACAAGAAAGAAAGAGCGGCCTATTTATTTTTGGCTCAAAGAGACACAGCTTCGAAATAAACCAAATATCAACATACATACAAATGCACATATGGGACTGTGATGTACTCACCTATGTGTCTTAATGCATTTGGAAATCGGTCTTTTTGAGTCAAAAGAGAGGTCATAATTCCTCCTTTTAATGCTTGCAATTAATCAGGTTTCAGTAATATGGACTGTAGAAGGGCATTTCATTGGTGTAAAATGTGACTTTGACGTAGATTTCCAAAGTTCTGGGGGAGATTTCTTAGCAGTAACATTTCGTATCGCAGCTCCCTGGGTCTGAATAGTCTGCTCGTGCACAGCTAGCTGCATTGGTTTCATGCATGCTAAGCTCAGCCAGACAGCCGGACAACTGTATGCTAGCGGTAGGCCTACATACTGTCATGACTATGCACTCTTTGTGTGTGTGTGTATTTGTGTGTAGATTAACAAAAAAGGCGCATGACGAATTGGCTTGCAATTTTAACTGTAGAAGGTTGATAAATGCATGCAAAATCGGGAGAAAAATTGCGCTACTTTGAAAATTATTGGTTGCCCGATTCGGGCCACCAAAACTTAACATTTTTTCAATAATGGTTGCCCGAGATGAATTTTTGGTGGCCCCGGGCCACCGCTAATGTCGAGCCTTGAAATATAGATAAAGAGGGATCGGACAGGTTCAATACTAACAGGTTTGGGGTGTAAAATCCCACAAAATAATATGGGCGTTCTGGGCAAATTACACAGAACTTAGAAAAAATGTTTATTTTTTGTGAATCAAGAAGAGGAAATGCAGATCAGTTACAAACTAAAAAATCAATACAAAAATAAAATAGGCCTATTTGTTCTGTATTTCTGGTCTGACCCCCCCCCCCCTCCCCCGCCTAAGAAAATGTGAGGTCAGGTGGAAGTGTTTATGTTGATTTTTAGCCGTTTTTGTGGTGACCCAGGTTGAATACAAAATTAAATGTATTTATATTACAAAACATAATTCTAGCATAATATTAATACGTTATCATTATTACGTAACTGATCTCACATCTCTCTCTCCATCTATCTTTCTATCTATTTACCTATCCATCTCTCGTAATTTCTGGACTCTCTCTCCTTTCTTTCTCATCTCGTGGTTTTTTTTTTCACTTTTATTGTACTTATCTTTGCATAGATTCTGTGCTTTAATAATGAACGATAATTTACAGTGAGCTAATAAATTATGATGAGAGTAACAAAACTACAATGACTTCTTACAACAGTACAAAAACTGGGGGTCCTGGTCGGTCAAATGAATCGCTTAAAATATTATGAACGTTGATATTTGTGAACACTCATTTTAAAACTGTCTAAAAAATGTTAATGTTGAGCCGTAAAGTAAGAGACCTCCCCCTGGCATGTGGCATGTCTATGGCTCTACACTAACAATACATTGTTACGTATTTTTTATGTCATATTTTTTTTTCTTGTTCTCATACTTACACTTTATCCCTATCACACGTATTAATTACTCTTCTGCATCTTCCTTTTTTTCTGACACCCGACATACCCTTTCCGACGTACTCTTTCCTTTATATTTCACCTTCTCTTCCCGTCACATCTGTCCACATGATTCATTCCTTTTATAGTTACACATCTCCGCATACTAAGATTTCTTATGTACTGTACGTAACTCATTACGTGTTTAATTGTTTTATATCAATACCTATATCAGGGCTCGACACTAGCGGCGGTCCAACAGTCCCAGACCAGTAAAAATCGCTGTCGGGCCAGTAGATTTTCAGAAATTGGAAGTAGTGCTGTAGCTCGGTTCCTTCAACTAGGTCCGAACCCGGCTCGTAAATCTTATCAGAATCATAGCTCGGCCCGGAGAGGCCCGGTAACCCGGTCTGGCTAAAATTGATTTATGTCCATGCAAAAGTACAAAGTTTTGACCTACTTGACTCTTATCTGTGACCGACATTACCTTCTGACATTGTTCTCAAGACGATACAAACCCCCAAAATATTTAATTCACTGTTTATATCATTCAGTAGTAATGTAGAGAGGGGATGGAGACAATACAAGGCCAACTTGCAATTCCTCACATGCTTATCACCGGTACAGCGGTCAACAGCACAGTCTGTGCACCGCTAGTGATTTATTACGAAACATGTGCTTTGAGATGATTTTTTTGTGTGTGTGTGTGAAATCAAGAGGCAGATTACAAACCACATTGTTTATTATGTTATCATTCTGGTGACCCAATTTTCAAACAGGCTCTCACAGAGATTGTTTCTGTCTATCATAGGGCAGATTTTTTTCGGAGGGGTGGAGGTGGCAGAAAGAGTTAATTTCTGAGCGTATTTCATTCTTCATATTTGCTTTGAAGCAATAGAATATTATACTCAAACTATTTTTTGTGTATGATTTATTTTTATCTGTCTTATTTTAGCCTTCAGCTACAGGTAGTATTTTTAATAAAAATATTTTTAATAAAAAAAATGAATTAAAATATCATCCATTTAGTCATCTCTCACATTTTTTTGTTTTTGCTTTTTTGCTCTTGTACACATACCCCCCCTTCTCTCTCTCTCTCCCGGTATCAGCACCCTCCTCTTCTCGTCCACCCTCTTTAATGTATCCTTAAAATGGGTATTAAATTGTTTTGCTCCCACTCCCAGCTGAGCTATTATTTTCGGATCACCGACTTTGTGGAAAATGTCAACACAACAGGGTTTTGGGGAGGGGGGGAGGGCTTTTATGGTTAGCAGAAAAAACTGGTATAAAAGATATCTCAATAAACCGGACAGATTATTTTACCAAAAAAGAGAGAAATATTCTGTCATCACAGTCATAATATCAAAAGGAAAACTTCTTGAGTTATGACCATGCCTAATGGACCAACTGGCCTTTACTTGTAAACAAATTGGACATTCTCACACAGTGAAAACCATTACTCTCACCCAATCACATGACCAGTCACACGATATCACATGGCAGGTACTGTGGGCATGTGCGCCGTTAGCCGGCTAGCTATATCATCTCGATCCCTCAAGGCCATAACTCAGACAGGAGGTCCGATCATGATGGGGAAAAAATGAAAATAAGGTAGGGATGGTTGGCCTTTGACCTGTCCCCTCAACCATCACACTAGGTGGATGGATTGCTTGTTAAAAATAGTTTCACAAACTTTTATTGCGGTGACAAATGACAGCTCAAATATTATTAAACAATCCGGGTTTATTTTCCGGGTTCGAGGGATTCAAAGTGAAACCCGACCCGTAAAGATCCGAGCCGGTCAATGCCAACTCGGCAGGATTCAGCCCGGTAAACAATCCGAGCTACAGCACTAATTGGAAGATTTACTGGTCCGACATGACCAGTAAAAAATATTATGGTTGGGCCAGTAATTTTTCCAAAAATAGCAAGATTTAAGGGTCCGACATGACCAGTAATAAAAACCATTGTTGGGCCAATAACTTTTCCAGAAATGGTCAAATTCACAGCAAACCATTTCCCCCCGTTAAATTGTGCCATTCACACACAGAATGAATCGCACGTAAGTGTTTATACTAGAGTACTATACAGCATGCATACAGTGTATATGTAGTCAGCCACAAAATCCCACATGGTAAATTCTCCACTGGCCGCACGAACGAAGCCTGGCTAAACTCTGGCAGAAATCTCTCACAGAACTGTCAAAATTCAAGGTTCATACTCATGAAAGGCTCTTATAATGTCCACATTTCCTAAAAATTGGAGCAACTCTGTCATTTGTAAGCAGTAAAATGAGAAATTTTCACTTCTGTTTTGGTTCAGACAGATCGGGTTTCGGGTGATATCGTCTGAATACATAATAGCCCCACATATGCATTTATGTGTGTGTTGATACACTTGGTATCTGACTTTCTTTCGTAGCTATTTTAATTGAGCCAAAAAGGAACTGATAAATTATTTATGATAATAGTTTTATGTTATCTTTCTTTCCTTCTTTTCTTTTTTTTCTTTCTATCATTTTATAAAATATTTTCTCTATTTCCTTTTTCTCTCTCTTTCTTTCTTTCTTTCTTTCTGATATTTTCTTTCTTTAGTTTTTGAGTCCATCCATCCTATATTCATCTCTTCTCTTCTTCCTTTCTTTCCTTCCTTCTTTTTACCCCTTTCTTCATTCTTTGTTACTTTCTTTGTTTCTTTCTTTCTTCCATCCATCATTTATTTACCCTTTCTTTTTTTATTTCTTTTCTCCGCCCTTTCTTTCTTACATTCATTCCTTCCTTTCTTCTATCTGTCTTGTTCTTTCCTTTTTCCCTTTGTTAATTATATCCTTTTACCTTTCCTTTCTTTTTTGACTGCTTGCTTCCTTCTCTCCTTTATTCTTTCATTCCTTTCTTGTCTCTCGGTCTTTCTTTTTTTTCTTCCTTTCATCTATTCTTTTACCTTTTCTTTTTTTTATAATTGCTTGCTTCTTTCCTTCCCTTCCCTCATTTCTTTCCTTCTATCTATCATTTTACCTTTCCTTCATTTCTTCCTTAATTCCTTCCTTCTTTCAATCCTTCCTTTCTTTTGTCCGTCTTTCCATCTCTCCTTTTACCCTTTCTTTTTTATTGCTTCTTCTTTCTTTCCTTTACTACTTTCTGGATTTGTTCTTTCTTTCTGTATTGCTTCCTTCATTTCCTTCCTTCATTTCTTTTCTTTCTTTCTTTCTTTCTTATATTTGTTCCTTCTTTATTCCTTCCTTTCCTTTAGTTCTTTTTTTTTCTTCCTTCACATCTATCCTTTCTTTACCTTTTTTTTTCCTTCCTTTCTCTTATTCTTTCTTTTCCTTCCTTCCTTCCTTCCTTCCTTCTTTCTTTCTTTCTTCGTTTCTGTCTTTCTTCGTTTCTGTCTTACTTTCTTTTTGTCCTTCATTTTTTTTTGGGGGGGGTAACGAAAGGCTAGAAAAATAAACTTGTGCCTTTTCTTAATGTTTTCTTTATTTTTTGGGGACCAGTAGATTTTAGGTTCGGACCAGTAAAAATTTGAAAAACTGGGTATCTACTGGTCCGACATGAATAGGTTGGACCAGTAGAAAAAATGGGTTAGTGTGGAGCCCTGCCTATATGTATATATATATATATATATATATATATATATATATATACTCTATAATCCTGCATATTGCCAGTGAAGTGGACTTTGCCCCACTATTTCCGGCAAAGGACCTAGGTAAATTGTACCTTTTCTATTTTGTTATGAAATAAAGATGATTTGTATAAAGAGAAGGAGATAAAGATCTCTGGAATTTTTTTTTTTTTTGAAATATGATCATATCTGATCTTTGTAGCCTCATCTATGAAAGGATATTAATTTGAGCCAACTATGCATCTCGTACATGCCAAGGAATGGACAATAGATGCCGGATATTCTTTTTCGTGTGGAAAATATAATGCAATATAAATATGAATATATAATGACAATTTTAGACAAGACAAGTGGAATGCCTCTGGCCGTCTCACCTGCATCACGCGGTTCAATATAGCAGCAGTGCTGACTTTGAATACTACTCTAACTCGCGCAAGATGTTCAGTGATACATGGTTACTCTTATGTCCACTTTTTATGAACTAGACCAATAAACTTACAGAGATATGATGGTTATTCAACAAAAAACCCCAACATGGCCAAAGTTCATTGACCTTACATGACCTTTGACCTTGATCATGTGACCTGAAACTCGAACAGGATGTTCGGTGATACTTGATTACTCTTATGTACAAGTTTCATGAATCAGATCCATAAACTTTCAAAGTTATGATGGTAATTCAACAGATACACCCAATTCAGCCAAAGTTCATTGACCCTAAATGACGTTTGACCTTAATCATGAGACCTGAAACTTGCACAAAATTTTCAGTGATGCTTGATTACTATTATGTCCAAGTTTCATGAATCAGATCCATAAACTTTCAAAGTTATGATGGGAATTCAACAGATATCCCCAATTCGGCCAAAGTTCATTGACCCTAAATGACCTTTGACCTTGGTCATGTGACGTGAAACTCATGCAGGATGTTCAGTGATACTTGATTAACCTTATGTCCAAGTTTCATGAACTAGGTCCATATATTTTCTAAGTTATGATGACATTTCAAAAACTTAACCTCAGGTTAAGATTTCGATGTTGATTCCTCCAACATGGTCTAAGTTCATTGACCCTAAATGACCTTTGACCTTGGTCATGTGACGTGAAACTCATGCAGGATGTTCAGTGATACTTGATTAACCTTATGGCCAAGTTTTATTAACTAGGTCCATATACTTTCTAAGTTATGACGCCATTTCAAAAACTTAACCTCAGGTTAAGATTTGATGTTGACGCCGCCGCCAGCGCCGTCGGAAAAGCGGCGCCTATAGTCTCACTTTGCTTCGCAGGTGAGACAAAAAGGGCCTCATTGCATATTTTGCCTTTGAATAACTGATTATTTTCAAACTTTAGGCTTCATTTCATTCCGCGAGCGAGCATACATAGCAAGCGGTTTGAAAAAAAAGGCAACGGTCTTCGTCGCAGTGAGACTGAGAGAGGTCAATGTAGACTGTCATAATTCAGCAAAACAACCAATAGTCAAGACAAGAGACTAAAGGCAAAAGCTTTTTGTCTAAGACAATCCACTATAGGCCTACCACTAGATCTAAGTTAAGGTTAGAATAATAATCTATATCTATCCCTGTCCCAAGGCTAAGCCAGCCTAGCCTAAGTCCTGAACGTTGTTCTATTCCTAGACCAATATATAGCTTCAGTCCCAGTTGCTCCACTAACTGTTACATAAGGCACCACACTACGTCTACGTTTTGCTTCAGGAAAGTAAAAAAGTCAAAACAATGTTCAATTCTCCTCCAAACATTACACCAGACGGTGGACTGTACCGTTTCCAGAAGAAAAAACAATTGGGGCTAGGCATAGGCTAGATCTAATGTTAGACCCAAGACTACTCTAAAATTTACAAAAATTTTCCCTTAAAGTTAGAATAAAGATGTCGACCTCTTAACTTATTGTTTTAGATCTAGGACTAGAGACTACAGTACAGTCTAGACTATCTAGTCTACAGTGCCAATCAAGAAAAAGTTTACAATTTGAAAAAATCCTGTAAAATTACACATTTGTAATATCCTGAAGATTTTTCCATATTTTAACACTGGTACAGATCCATTTAAGCAAATGACGATATAACTGTCAAAAAATGTTTCCGCTTGAGTGAGCACCACTTACTTTTTAAAAGTTGGTGAAAAATGATTTGCGCAGAACTTTGAAATAGTTATGCAAATAAGAGTAGACCTTAATCATGAAGAACACATGGAATTTAGTTACGAAAATTGATTTGAAGATATCTTTTATCTTTTTAAACTTGTTTCCTTGCCCAAAACACTTCGAAGAGTGCATTGCGCCCCACCCCAGTCCCCCCACAAACTGAGGCCATCGAGACGTTATTTGCTTTACACTTAGCTCTGATTTACATGAAAAGGCTAAGGCACGATTTTCATTTAGTTAATCATTTTCAAGCTTGGGAAAAGTGTGGAGAAACAAGTATTAAATGAAAAATTGAAATGTAAACTCACTTTGAATGATAATAGCTTAGTGAAAAGTGCTGGAGATGTCTGATATAAACTTTTGTTCAGATTCAGTTATGTCCTCAGATCCAGCTGGCACAAGAAGGGTAAAGATTGTGCTTACTAAATGTTAAAATATAAATTTGGGTTGCGAAATTGTTACAAAATGCTTGTGCAAGGGAAATGTTTGAGAAATATTTCACAGGGTAAGCGTAATCTCGCCCTTTCCCATTGACACAGCGTGAAAACGAGCATTTCTGCGCAAACAGATTTCTGCGAGCTTTACAAAAATGGACCGTGCTTACTCAAGTGTAACATTCTGTCAAAACTTTTACTTTCACGGATAGATGAGACCCAAACCCAAGATTATAAGTGAAAAAAATACCCACATATTGTATATTTTTTAATTCCCAGGGCATTTTCAAAGTGTAAACTTTTTTTTGATACGCACTGTAGAGTGCGTGAGGAGAATCTATTCAATTTAGATTTTGACAAACATGAAAAGCAATAAATGGGACTGATACACAAAAAACTGTGCAAGTCACTCAGTTTGGGGTTGAAATGTTTTAGTAAATAACAAAAATGAAGGTAATCTAAATGAAAATTTCTTACCATATATGGGTGATGAATGACTTTCTTTCACTACAATAGTTGTAATTAGTTTCCATAAAAGCAAATTTTTAAAGAAAAAACAACTTTAGTGACATTTTTTCAACTTTGTTGCAGTCATCCCTGCAGCAGTAATTTACCAAAAAGCTGCTACTCTTGGTTCAAAGAGGGTTATTATTTCCAAAAAGAATTTTAAACCCGGGTTTAACCCAGGTTTAGTTAAACCTGGCTATAAGAGTACCAAAATAATTAAACTACACTTATACCCCTTTCATAAACCCAATTATGCGGCTAATAGCAGCATAATTTGGTCGTAAAATTGGAGGAGGACCAGAGTTATCCGCATTATTTTGATGCTGAGCTATTATCCACATAATAGCAGCATCGGGACAAGATTTTGAGTTTATGAACGCATCTCCAAATAATGCGGATAATTGCCATGGTGCCGTCACAAGGTCACCCTTTTCCAACACAACCGCATCGGAGGGGGCGTGTCCAGTTGTCATGACGGTTATCTGCCTTTTTCAGGACGGGCGCTCGTAAAAATAATGCCGCTTATTTTTGGAGTTTGTGAACGCAATTTTTATTGAATTATCTGCATTACTCTCAGGCGGCTAATTGGAGGATGGGTTTATGAAAAGAGTATTAAACCAGAGGTGAGGTTTAGAGGAGGTTTTGTTAAACCAGGGTTAACTTTAGACTAGGGTTAAATTAAACCTGCTATCAGAATACGGGCCATTAAGTTTATTTATAATGTATGCCAGTAGATCGTATGACTTAACACTGCTATATAATAATCACATCAAACACAATATTTTATAAATTAATCAGAACTTCCACCAAAAAATACAAATACCTACACCAAACTAAGGATAGGCCTAATACGATTTTTTTTTAATGATACGATACCAGCTTTGGAATATCGCACCCCTCTATCCATAAAAATGTTTGGTCTCTTGAAAATGATATCTACTGAAAGTGTGTTTCATGTTGGGAAAATTTGGAAATATAGTATTACTTTATCAGTTATTTTTTAACAATTTATTATTTTAAGAAAATGAAGGCATTTAAAATTTGTTTTTGATCATTTCCATTATTTTACTATTCAAATCCCCTTATGCTGCAAGGATTAGTTGCAATGTCTGTCTTGATGAACAGAAAAATGATGGAAAGTGAAACTTCTCGTTCTTTGAATGAACGACGCATACAACTGATTTAAAAACAAAAAAACAGAATTGATGAACAGAAAATGATGGTAGGAAATTGTTCTTTGAATGAAAGACGTAACTGCTGAAACAATGAAAAAAAAAAGAATTGATGGAACTAAAAAAATGATGGCAAGGGAATAAACTCGTTCTTGCAATGAACGATGTAACTGATAAGAATAAAAATACAGAATTCAACAGAAAAATGATTGAGAGTGAATCTTCTTTGATTAAAAGTCGTTAGTGATGAAAATAAACTACACAGAATTGATAAACAAAAAAAAAATGGCTAGCAAACTAGTCATCTCTGTTCCATTCTTAATGGCTTTCGTATCTCAAAGGTTGTGTTTTTTATTTAAATTTTCTATAATTATGATTAATTCTGTTACAATAACTTGATTCTAAATCACTATTTCATAACTTCATAATAAAGCTCAAATCTGAATTATACTCGTCCTTTGAACGTCATAACCGATTAAATGGAAAAAAATGGAACCGAAAAATGATGGTAAGCAAATCTACTCGTTCTTTAAATGAACGACATAACTGATAAAATAAAAATACAGAATTTATGAACAGAAAATGACGCAAAGCAAATCTTTTAATAAAAGACGTAAGTGATGAAAATAAAATAAAAAAACACAGAATTGATAAACAGAAAATGATGGTTAGCAAATCTACTCGTCCTTTAAATAGACGACGTATTACTGATAAAAAAAAACAATGAACAGAAAATGATGGAAAGCAAATTTTCTTTGAATAAAAGACGTAACTGATTAAATTTTCATAAGATTACAGAATTGAAGAACAAAAGATAAAAATGAAAGATAAAAAATGATTATCTAATCGTCCTTTAAACGGAAGACGTCATTGATAACATCAACACTGAAAATAAACCATGGAGCTAGCTCTGTAAATGAACATTGGAAAGATAATCTACTCGTCCTTTAAGCCAAAGACGTCACTATAACTATAAATGGGTCACTCGGTCAAAAGCTGCGCACATGGATTTCTATCGGGGATACGTCTGATGCGTGCGCTCGAAGCAGTTTTTCAACCCGCTGTCTATCAGGAATTTAGGATTTTCAACTCTCTGTCTATCGGGTTGGTATGCGTGTATATACCCATTCTTGACAATCCCGTTATCCATTTTGAAGTGTCCAAGAAATGACGGGATTGCATCATGATTGCTTCGAGATTGCGTCATGTTTTGACCAAATAAGTGGCTAACAGGAAAATGCGCATCCAACAAAATCATGCCAAGTTTCTTTTTCCCTGTATTGAATATGTCTGTCTCTCTATCTATATATATGTCTGCCTCTTTATCTACCTATATGTCTGTCCCTCTATCTACATGTCTATCTGTTTTGGGTGTTTCCACGAGGTTGGGATCAATCCAGATAAATGGGTCATTTTTAGTATCATCATCAATTGTTGTCAAAGTTATATGATATTGGATATTTAAAGTTTGTATCTTTTATGAGATATATATGATGATACAAATATATCATACAATAACAGCTTGGTTGTCATAAGTCTTTATTTTTAAGAGTGAAAGTGTGAAAGTCTCACTGAAAATGTGAGTAAAATTTGTGACAAGAAAATATCAAAAAATCAGAATGCTATCACTTTCATACAAAGCATCATAAATAAGTAAGATCAGTACAAACTATGACCCACACCAAACCCTCATCATGCCCCAAATGAGAATCTTTGCATGACACAAATTCATTATAAAATCCTGTTTCAAAAAGTCGGGACACGACGTTACATAAAAAGTCCGCCAAGAATTCTTTGTAACATTTTAATTGCACAACGGTGTAAAAAATTGTGAAGTATTTTTCTCACAAATTTCATCTGAATATGTAATGTTATTCAAACATCACTAAATACATACTTAAAAATAAAGTGTCAAAATCCTGCTAAAAGTATATTTAATCGGCCGAAGTTTCCTTCAAAATGCGAAAAAAAGTCTGTGTGAATTTGTAACGTCGTGAAGGAAAATCGCGGCTATCGTATTGTACTAGCGACTAGCTTCATTCGTGTGTGCTCAAGTTATCGGCTATTTAAGTGTCAATAGCAGGAAACCATCACCTGTCGATCTCCTATCGTTTGGCTGGTGGAGAGCTGCGAAATTGCCTCTGTCCGGTGTAATGTCGTATGATGTTTAATCTGAATTTATAAGTTATAAATGTTCCCGGCATCCGGGAAATAAGCCTCCGAAGCGGGAAATATGCCAACCCTGATTTTCACATACTGAATTGTAATAGTTTTGACATTTTAATAAGAGGTTGTCTCTGCATTTGAGAAAATGTTTGGTTTACTTTCTGATAAATTTCTTACATATTTATTTCTTTTGCTCAAATACTATGTTTACATTTGTCAATTTCAGAGCAAACCACCTAACTTTGAAGGTTATAAATGTAATGTAAAAACCAGCAAAGACATTGAATATTCTATTGCTAAGAAAAATAACACACTTTCTTGTCACTTCAAAAACTGGAGATTCCAATTTTGATCACCCCTATCATGCCTATATTGTATATGCTTTGCAAGATAATTCAAGTTTGATTTCTTTTTTCAAGTGATTAGAGCTGATGTAAAATTTGATAATTTATAAAAAAAGGCTGCCTTTTTATTTTTCTCTTTCTTTTTTTTCTCTTTTTATTTCCTTTTCTTTTTTCTTTTTTTTTAAATGATACAAAATTTTGTAAATCTGTTGATGGCTTGTGATTTTTTGTGATTTGTTTTGATTTGTTCAATAAAAACATTAAAAAAAAATTTTTTAAATACTTTTGAAATTTGGCAAAGATAATCTGTACTGGAAGATGTTTTTGAAATTTACCTAAAATTACATTCATCTAATTACCAAATTTGTGTAAGTTTTATAAAATAGAGACATATATAGAGATGATTTTTCTCAATAAAATACATTTTTTAAAGAAAAAAATGTAGAATCTACAGGCACATTTTGGTTGCAAAAACGTACTAACTACCCTAAAAACTGGTACTGGTTGTCATCTCTGGAATATATTAATAAAGCCACATATTTGATGTTCCTATTTATTATAAGCTAAAGAGAGAATAGGCTATATTGGATTGGGTGGCGCAGCTGTAGTATTCCTATTTTTAAATCGGGACATTAATCCACTCCTGTCCTATTAGTTTACTGGTACTATCTGGTATAATTTTATTAATAAAAAGGGGGCCAGCAATATAATCCTATATTCATCTTGACATATAAGTATAGTCCTAAGTTCTTCCACCACTGAATTAAAGGGGATGCATTTCAAGTTTATGCAGTGGCGTACCTAGGATTTTCCACAGGGGAGGGGGGGGTGGGCAAAACCGGCCTTAAAAATTTGACAAGCTTGAGTTGAAATTTGAAGTTATAGGCCATGGGCCTAGTACTGATTTTTCGACACCGCTATTTCAATATAATTATCTGCATTTAAAATGAAATGAAATTAAATCTAAATGAACTGAATCTGTTTGGAATTATATTGGTAGATTTTGCCATGCCCAGGCCATGGTCACTCATGGAATGATTTGAGACAGATGTTAATGTTTTTCTTTTTTTTTAAATAAAAGTAAGGCCCGAGGATAGGTCTAACTTAGATATAGATTTTTAAAAATAGAATTCTAGATCTGTCTGGTTTGACTTTTTTTTCTACAAAGATTTAAGTTAACTTCATTTTAGTTCCTGGCTGGACCGTTGGACTAAAATATAATTAGCCTAGCAACGGAGTTTAATAATTCTTTTTTTTCCGGGGGGGGCAACATTTCTTTGTCAGGGTTCAAACTGCTCAATTGTTTTTTGGAAGGGTTGAGAAAATTTATAGTGCCCTATTTTGAATTGTTTAAGTATAAGGCTAAGCAGAGAGAGCGGCTGATCCAATTGATTTATCTTTATTGTCCTCACTTGATGTTATTTGTGGTGAAAGGCAAAGGGTCATTTAAACCTGCCAGCAAGCTAACCCTGTTTTCAAATAACAAGTGGAATGCCTCTGGCCGTCTCACCTGCATCACGCGGTTCAATATAGCAGCAGTGCTCACTTTGAATACTACTCTAACTCGCACAAGATGTTCAGTGATACATGGTTACTCTTATGTCCACTTTTTATGAACTAGACCAATAAACTTACAGAGATATGATGGTTATTCAACAAAAAACCCCAACATGGCCAAAGTTCATTGACCTTACATGACCTTTGAACTTGATCATGTGACCTGAAACTCCAACAGGATGTTCAGTGATACTTGATTACTCTTATGTACAAGTTTCATGAATCAGATCAATAAACTTTCAAAGTTATGATGGTAATTCAACAGATACACCCAATTCGGCCAAAGTTCATTGACCTTTGACCTTGGTCATGTGACCTGAAACGCGCACAGGATGTTCAGTGATACTTGATTACTCTAATGTCCAAGTTTAATGAACTAGACCAATAAACTTTCAAAGTTATGATGGTAATTCAACAGATACCCCCGATTCGGCCAAAGTTCATTGACCCTAAATGACCTTTGACCTTAATCATGAGACCTGAAACTTGCACAAAATGTTCAGTGATGCTTGATTACTATTATGTCCAAGTTTCATGAATCAGATCCATAAACTTTCAAAGTTATGATGGGAATTCAACAGATATCCCCAATTCGGCCAAAGTTCATTGACCCTAAATGACCTTTGACCTTGGTCATGTGACGTGAAACTCATGCAGGATGTTCAGTGATACTTGATTAACCTTATGTCCAAGTTTCATGAACTAGGTCCATATATTTTCTAAGTTATAATGACATTTCAAAAACTTAACCTCAGGTTAAGATTTCGATGTTGATTCCTCCAACATGGTCTAAGTTCATTGACCCTAAATGACCTTTGACCTTGGTCATGTGACATGAAACTCTAATAGGATGTTCAGTAATACTTGATTAACCTTATGGCCAAGTTTTATTAACTAGGTCCATATACTTTCTAAGTTATGACGTCATTTCAAAAACTTAACCTCAGGTTAAGATTTGATGTTGACGCCGCCGCCGCCGCTGCCGTCGGAAAAGCGGCGCCTATAGTCTCACTTTGCTTCGCAGGTGAGACAAAAATCAATCTTATAGAGGAACTCACTTAACATAGAGATTCAAATCAGACATGTTTATAGGCGAGTGCAAAAAACTTAATGATTGTCTCACACTGATGAATGAGCGAGAGCCATATTATCACACAAATGATAATTATCCTACATCTGTCAAAGCTGGCTTGGTGTATATATATATTGAAGATTGACAAAAGACCTCACTATAGTAGGCCACGTATGCGTGAACCATTTAGTTTTTGGTCAAGACCTGCTTTTTTCTAGGAGGGAATTGTGAAAGCTGGAAACTCTGAAAAAAAAATTTAAGAGAGGAATTTTGTTTATCACTTTTGAAATTTTTAACTGTGAAGTATTGTATGTATATTGAATTGCAGATCCAATGGGATCCAGTTCTTAGCAGTCCCAGCCTAGTCAGAAGTACAAAGTCAAATACCATTTGCACATCACCAAGAGGTACATTCTGATGAGTAACAGGATATCTGATCTAAAAGCTTGCCAGGTATGCTTGTTTTCATAAAAACATAAAAACCTATTTTTTCGGAATCATGTTATCCCGTAAAGTAAAGCTCCATGATGACATAATATTCTTTTGGATTCAGATTCACCAGTATTTCCATTATCATCAATGCATACTTATTGTCCATGTCTCTTAGCTAAATTAATCATACATAAAATCACTTCAAATCTGAGTTACTCTAAAAACAGAAATAAAAAAGGACAAAATATTGAGATTAATCTTTCGATATATATTTGAATGGGTTCTCACACTTAATAAAAAAAATATATGAATAATGTTCTATAATAGTGATCTATGATTTTTATCTGGCAACATAAGTTACTACATGTGCATTTTCTAAATAGTATTGCATGAAAGAGTAGGGGCTCATAAAAAGTTTAAAACTTCTAAATAAACTGGACTAGATGAGTAAGAATAATTTATATCAGCAGCTCATTTTGTTCCTTTTTATTTTTGTTTACTATGCAGGTTTCACAGGCTGTTTGAGTATCACCAGGGCAGATCAAGAAGAAATATGAAGGCCAGGTTCATAACAAGCAGTTACTTCATTGCAATTACAGATTTAAAAAATTGAATGAATTTAAATAAATGTGTCAATACATATTGAATGTTGCTTAAACTACACATCTGTAGAAAAAAAAGAATAATTGGGTTATTGGAGTATAGATATTTAGGTCCATGGGTTTCACACAAGATTAAAATATTTTTCCAAAGGGCACACTTACCCCCCCCCCCCCCCCTTTATTAATGTTCTAATCATCTACATGTAGTACTTATAGTAGTGAAAGCACTTTGAATAATATTAGTAGTTTGAAAGGAATAGGTTGTATTCTGGTAATCTAAACAATGCAGAATGGGCCTTTACTAAGGTCTGGGCTATGTAACATACATGCCTACAGACATATAAAAGGTGATAATAATGGATTTTCATTAAAAGAATGTGCATAATAAAAACAATGTGACGGAACAAAAGGCATAGAAATCACTCTCAGTCCTGGACCCCAATTCATTAAGACTAACCACTATTCTAACTGAAATTCTGGTAATTACTATGGAAACATTAAAGCAACAGATCAAAATTGGGGTTCCCATGCTAGTTGCTAGTTACATTTGGGGCCAATTTACCATAATTGAAGGCCTTATGAAACAAGAACCAGTATGTATTGCTGGACATTAAGCTGTTGAATTCATTTTCTGGGGGAAGTGAAAAGTTGCACTATTTTTTTTTCGTTTTTAATCTCTTTGTTTTTGTAACACTGTATTGTCGATGTCCTGTATAATGAACTAGATTAACTCTGCAAAGAAAAGAATTTGTTGGAAATAGAACACAGCTCTAGCAGCACTTTACAACAATAGACAATAAGCAACTTTGTTACTGATTTACTTATGTGCAGATTTGGGAAGGCACTCTTTAGAGAAATGTGGCAATGTGCTCCCCTTTTTTTATGAAGTGTCCCCCCGATTAGATTAGCATGCTATTTCTTATCAGCAAATGCTGAAAAAATGATTTGATATTTGAGTAACTGACTTTGAGAGAGAGGTATATCGATAATCTTTTTATTAATGGCATCCTTGATGCCCCCCTTATATTGACTATGTAAGGCTTATCAATAACTATGTAAGTGAATATACGTACTCCTTTTTTTTTTAATTTTTTCTCTAGATTTTTCCAAAAAAATACATCCCCTCTCATGTAATATCCTTGCAATTTCTGTTGCACTCATTATAGGCATTTTGCTGATGTAATTTGATGCTTTGGTGAGAAAAAAGAGAAAAAATATTCTTATCATGTATTCAAAAATTTATTAATTAATAAACATTTTAATTTGAAATATTACTTTCTAATCTTGATATTCGTGATTTACTTAATCTACCAATTTATATTGCGCGAAAGATATGTGATGATGATGTTACTGCTACCAAACTGTGTTGTGATGAAATGGCACTGAAGATTACTTCTATATGACTGGAATATGAAGGTGCTACTGACTGACTGACTGATTGATTGATTGATTGATTGATTCTGTATGTTGGGTATCCATGGGTATAATACTAGTACAACAGGTATTTAGTATCAAAATAACATGTGTGGCAAGATAGCCCATAAAAGCCATTGCAACATGGCATACTGTGACATTCAGGTGCAGCCGAATTAACGACATGAATGAGTTTGATTTGAAAGTGGGATAGAAATTAAAATGAAATGAGAATAATTGTTTGCTCGCATAATTATGTGGAATGTGTGTGTGTGGAAGAGAGAGGGGGGGTGGAATCGATAGAGAAATATAGGGGGTGGGCAGGTACAAAATTTTTATTTTATTTGGAAGTGACCTTTAAGATAGCCTTGATGAGAGCAAATACATGGGGGGGGGTACTGGGCACGCTTTTGCTCCCATCCCAAACTCAGACTTAAAAAATTGCACCAGATTGTTCATTTCAATTTCAAAATAAAGTCAAAATGACCTGATTGCTCTCTTGCTCAGATTTTTCTAATCATTTTTAGTATGCACCCCCAAAAATAATAAACAAATATGTGGCTATTCATGATGTGTAATGAAAATAATGGGCAGTGATGAACACCTGGGGTGGTATTCTGAGATCCATTTTATCTCAGATAAAATAAAATATTTTAAAGATAAAATGACCTCAGAATACCGCCCCTGATGAATAGAGCAAGCAGATCCCTAAGTTCAATCTTCCAGGGAAATATCTAGCAAATAAATAAGTGAATTAATTGATGTAGTAATAATCGCGAAAAAATTAAAAATATGTAAACAAGAAAAGATGAATAAACAACTGAATACCTTGAGAGGGTGAACGGGGGAATGATCAATGACATGAATTTACCAAAGACGCAGCTCTATGAATACATTTCATATTCAATCACGTCGCGTATTATGCTTATTTGTGACAATTTGCTTATTTGCATATTTTTACGCTGTGCGCGCAGGCCAATTTATGACCACGCCTCTGTTTCGCTGGTGTGCCATGAAGTTGCGGTGTCCATAGCCTTGTACGCGAAAAATGGGAGCAGTGTGCACTTTTGACCTTCCATAATTTCCCCATGTCTGACCGGATGCAGAAGCAGAGTTTCACCCCCTGATTACATTTAGAAATAGCGCCCTCTATTGCAAAGTAAAGAAATATGAAAATGGTCATAAGTTCCGTGTTTTCATTCATTTCGGTCTCATTGTTACAGAGTATGCTTATTGTATCATTCCACATAATCCAGTTGGGTTTTTTTTATGCATCAGTGACCATTACCCTTAAGAAATAGCACCCTCCACTTAAAAGTGCAAAATAGCCATTATATCCTTGTTTCATTCATTTTGGTGTAATATGTTCAGGGTTTGCTAATGGTAACATCCTTCATGATTCACATGTTTGTTACGCATCAGTGACCATTGCCCCTAGAAATAGCGCCCTCTATTGAAAAGTCGAAAATAGTAAAATGGCCATAACTTCTATGTTTCAATCATTTTGGTGTCATATTTTCAGGGTTTGCCAATAGTATCATCCCTCATATTTTAAATTGTTTTTACACGTCAGTGATCATTACCTTAATAAATAGTGCCCTCTATTTAATAGTCTAAAAATGTAAAATTATCTTTACTTCCTTGTTTTAATTTATTTTGGTCTTATGTTTTCAGGGTTTGCCAATTGTATCATTCCACATACTCCACCTTTGTTTTACACATCAGTGACAATTCCTTTAACAAATAGCGCCCTCTATTATTTTGAAAATGTATATTATCTATTATAATAGTTTTCTATTTCCTTCTGTTTCTTGCCCTCTATTAAATCACAGGCGTCAATGCATGCACATCGTTCTGAAACAATTGCACTTCTAGTTTAGATATGATGTTCTTCATTAAAGTTATATTAAAATAATTCCAACATTAAAATGGCATGAGTTGTGTATTTGTTTAGGCTACAAAAAGGTCTTTTTCTGTAAGCAATATCAAAATTCAAAACCAGCAACCACTAGTATACACTGATACATGTACACGATAAAACTCCTTACATGTACATAAATCATTTATACAGTAGAATACCGAGCTGTATTCACACTTAAAAACAAAAATCATATTGTAATGAGATACAATGGCATGTAAAAAGTTAAACCCCAGGAGAAATATTTGTTTACTGTATGTTTTAATATAATCATTCAATTTCCAGGAATATAATTTGAGTTTGTGTGCGTATGTGTGGACTTAGATCCTGTGTTTGGGTATGTACATGTACATGTATGCAGTATGGATTTTATCTGTTTGTGTGTTTCTTCTATGAGTTTTGTGATTCTAATTATTTCAGAACACTATTTTTATTTGTTGAGGTTAAAAACAAATAAAATTATTTAAAAAAAAGAATTATAAATCATATTTCCTGTTTTTTACATATTTACCGGACGCCCATCTTATTTACCGGAGGGTATTTACCGGTATTTACCACCGGTAATTACCGCTACCGGTATTTACCGCCCAACCCTGGTGAAAATTACTATGCAACTTGGTGTGTGAACATCACCTTGCAACTCAGTGTGTGAACATGACTCTACAACTCAGTGTGTGAAAAAGAATATTCAACTTTTTATTACTTGACATATATTTGAAAAGCTGAAACTTGTTTTAGTTTGCAACATTTTTATCTTGGTGCCAAAGAAAAATATGTTTAACACCATTTATTGAAGACAAAGTATTTATTTTATACTTACCCTCAATGCTCAAAGTTTACTTCATAGATATGTTTTGTTACCATCTATATCTAAACTTGGAGGAAAAATAAGGTTAGAAAGTTCGTTATTTTCTGTTTCATATAAATGTTGCCACATCTACATATTACAAACAGTACCTGTTTCAGATATTAAACCTTTTTTTCTGTTTTGTTTTAGTTACATGGACATGAAGTCCATGTAACGTAGTTACAAATATTATTCCACATCATAGAAAAAAGTACATGAGGATTTTATGTTTTTCCATCCTGTCTCTGTATTTGTATCTATCAAAAAAAATTATCACAGAAAAGATAAGCTATGAAAAATTCAAAAACTAAGTGAGAAACTACTTGATGTTTGTGTAGTTTCTATAATCATTGTTATAATGTTGTCAAATGCATTTGAGAAGTTTTGTCATTGAATGTTATTCATCATTACCACAGTTTCCATGAAGAAATGTTTTGATAAACTTTTTGTGTCACTGTAGAGTATAATATAAGCAAGTCGTTTACATTGCACCTTTGCTACATGGACAAGAAGTCCATGTAACGTAGTTACAAATATTATTCCACATCATAGAAGAAAGTACACGAGGATTATTAGTTTTTCCATCCTGTCTCTGTATTTGACATGTTTCAAGGTTTATATAAACCTGTTATGGGTCAGTTATCTATCCAAAAAATTATCACAGAAAAGATAAGCTATGAAAAATTCAAAAACTAAGTGAGAAACTATTTGATGTTTGTGTAGTTTCTATAATCATTGTTATAATGTTGTCAAATGCATTTGAGAAGTATTGTCATTGAATGTTACTGTCATTACCATAGTTTCCATGAGAAAATCATTTTGTGTTACTTTAGAATAGAAAATATACAAGTTGTTAAAGAAAAAAGTCCATATAACGTTGTTATTCCATTCCGATGTTATGATGCATGACATAGAAGTATGAAGGTGAACACACATAATTTTATTGAAATCAGTTAGTTCAATAGTGCTGGAAAACGTGTAGATCATTAAGGAATTGTTTTGGAAGAATTTAATTTTGCACTTCTCTGTCACACTTTTTGACCCAACCTCGTGGAAACACCCATATGATAATCATTAATATGAATTTAGAGCTTGATGTGAAACTTTGTATTTCGTTTCGATTTTCAATAACGGACATCACATGACAATCGACTTGAGTGAGTGCACTTGTCTAAAAAAAAAAATTATCACGTCAGGATTGATTCTCGAACATTGTCAACATGCAGAAACTCTTTTCCAGATCGTAATATCACCATATAATAATATTTTACATGACAAACAGAGAAAATTGCATTTGATATTTTTTCCCATCAATATGAAGCTAGTTTGTGCCCAACTTTGGGCTCTGATTTCATGAATGGAAAATATGCCATACGTCATCGAACGCACATGCGCATTGTGCTTCTTTTCTCGGAGAGTCCAGAGATGGAATAAAAATAAAAACAATGCCAGTAACTATACTTCCATATGAAACTTACATACTTTGCTGACAACGTCAATATTTTTAGTATGGCCATACAATCTTATTAAATCATAATTATTTAACATCCAATAATAATTTATATGAATTCAGAGCTCAATCCGAAACATTCATATTTATTTCGATCGAATGCTCCTGAAATAACAAATGGATTATCACATCAGGATTAATTGTCGAACGCCGTCATAACTCATATTCCACAATCTTTCCTCACAATTGCTATATCAGCATTGAATACCAATTCAAATGACCAGAGAAAATTATGTTTTTATTCCCATCAATTTGGAACTCGTTTTGGATCCAACTACACTATCTCAGGCAAGTTACAGCACTCTCCGCTGGCTGGCTTATTTCGAAAGGGTGGGTGCTGTCGCGTTAGGGTGCGTCAACGCGAACGCGAAGATTCGTCCAAAGCCCCCCCCCGGTTTGGCCGAAAGGGTGCGTTGGTAGCGCCACGTCGCGTCGCGTTCACTGGAACGCGCCCTTTCGTCCAAAGCCCCCCCCCCGGTTTGGACGAAAGGGTGTGTTTAATAATAATGAATAAATAAATACAAATATTTATAAGAAAGCTGAACAAACAAAAAAGACGAGTGATATGTGAAATTTGCATTGGAACATAAATCATCATATGGCACAAACATTCTTTTTAAGGTAAAAAAAAAAATGACGGCATGCTGCATGAGGATTTTTCGGTGGAAATGTATTATGGTGTAAAATTGATACATGTAAAAATTATGACTGATTTCAAGGTTAAAAAAAAGTAACTTACCTTCAATTTTATACTTTGCAGGTGTGTATTTATTACAAAGGAAAACATTCGTATACCTGGAGATATTTGGTGTCCCCCAAATTATAAAACTTACGGCAGATGTGTCCTGGAAGAGCAAGGCCAAAATTGATGTCGGGTCAGCATTCACAACGTTTAACTCTTCAGACCCTACCTTACAATATATTACACTTGAGACCCTGCCTCAGTATATTTTGTGAGATGTATCTGTTGTGTATGTGTGCGTGTTGTGTGTATAATAATAATAATAATATGTGCGTGTTGTTTGTATAATAATAATAATAATAATAAAAATAATAACAATAATAATAATACTTATAATAATGATAATAATAATAAATTTCACCCCAAAGAGTGAATTTATGGAAATGAATTTGGAGTGAAAAATTGGCGCCAAGTGGCTTATTGCAAGGGTGGGTATCTGATGTTATTATCATTATTATTATTACTATCATTATTATTATTATCATAATTATTATTATTATTATTATTATCATTATTATTCTTAGTTGAACTTTTCTTTCTTTTCCTCAAATTGTCAATGCTTTAAATGATTGAAAATCCACTATTTTACGTGCAAATTGGCAATGTTTGACGAAATACCTTTTATTCAGCTTTCTTATAAATATTTGTATTTATTTATTCATTATTATTAAACACACCCTTTCATCCAAACCGGGGGGGCTTTGGACGAAAGGGCGCGTTCCAGTGAACGCGACGCGACGTGGCGCTACCAACGCACCCTTTCGGCCAAACCGGGGGGGCTTTGGACGAATCTTCGCGTTCGCGTTGACGCACCCTAACGCGACAGCACCCACCCTTTCGACATAAGCCCCGCTGGCTGGCGCAGCTGGCAAGCACGCCTGTGGTTTCGGGACGGGGCTGGTGTGTGCGAGTCTGGACCGCGAATGCTAGTTGACCGAAAAATCATTCAGATCGACTCTGCATGATTCATGTCTTTAATATTGTTTCATTTTAAACTTATATGTTGTCATCTGCAAATTTCATTGCTGAAGATATTTTGGGAAGAATTCTGCATTGGTCCCCGGCTTTTTTGTGTGTTTTGTGATCATCGAAAATACAAACGAACTTTGCTCTGTTATCTGCTTATGCACTCACCCGGCCAGCGCATACCGTCAGTGCATACAGTGCGTGCATAGCGCATCGACAATGACATGATATTCCCCGCCTTCAAGATTCGATGCATCATACAATATCTATAAGAGCCATGAGACCAATCTCAACAGGAAGGCAAAATATGTTTGTATATCAGTGGTGTGTACACCACTGATCTTATACTATAATTATATCATGCGTAACATGTACTGCGCATAGGCATTAGACAGGCATTGGACTACTAACGTTAGCACTCTGTGAGCCGACTTGGCTGATTCGTGTTAGTAATCTTGTAAAATATTGTGCGAAAATTCAGGGAAATTTCGGTTATGAAAAATGCGTGCATTAGCTAAAAAGTAATACGGTCTCGTGCCGGACTCATTGCCGAGTCCAGTCATGGGCCCTGAGTCCGGCAAAAACAGACTCGAGTCACACATCGCTGGTATAGTCTGCTTTGCAGACTCTGAATGGCTCGTGAGGTGGGATCTGCTACTGGTTTGCGAAGCAAACCAGCCTGAAAGGGCGAGCGAAGCGAGCAGCCACTGTAGACCTAGTCTGCTATGCAGACTCTTTGAATAAGCTACACACACTGCAGATGTGGGTCTACATTTGTAGACTATCGCTGGTGTGACGTCACTCCTATAGTAGCTCAACGGAGGACCAATGAAGGCAGAAATATGGACAGAACATAAATCATTCTTGAAGGCTGATTTCTGCAAGCCTCATCTTTATTGTGAAAAGGGAAGTAATTTATTTGATGAGTAATACTTCCCCTGTAAAATGATAGAAAAATGATATTTAGAATCTTCAGGTGTCTGCTTTAAGATGAGATTCTAATTAAACCTTTTCTTATTTTAGTTTACCAAAAATACATGTATTTCTGAATTAGGACAAATGCAAATGCTATGGGTGAAGAAAATAGATAATCATCCTCATTCACTTCTAGTTGCTACATTTCTGATTTTACCCAAAGGAAAGTTGCATAAAGGTAAGATTACGTAACTTTGTATGAAATAGACATCACATGTACAGCCTGGTGAGCCATCAGGATCAATGATTCCATTATGTGTAGTATATTCACCTCAAAGCACTTACACTATGCTGTAGACACCAGGATATTGTCAGAGTCAGACAGGAATATACTCTAAATACTCCTCCAACACTCAGATTGCACCTTTGAATCAACAAAGTGTGTTTTGAAGAATTACAAACTATTATACAGGCTATTCCAATACCTTAGTAAAAAGACGAAGGTGCAAAATTACTGTGATCAAAACACACATTCTGTTTGAATTTTCAAATGATCTGTTTCTGTTTCTATTTCATTTAACCTCTTGACCACAAATATACAACATGATTTATTCAAACAGAGAAATTAACATTTCAGCAGCCTCCTCTAATCTATTAAGCATTTTATTTTTAATAAATATACAGTGACTAACTGAATATTTTACAGTGGTTTCAATATCTATAGTCATGTTTGTAGTATATGGTGTAACTCTAAAATTCAATGCTTTTGTCTATAAAGATAGTGTAAGAGTAAGATATTCATTCATTTCACTTTAAGTTGAGAACCTGTAAACATTGTGTATAGTATAAACCAGTGAACTATATTGTTAGAGTTCAGTGGTACATAACAATCAACTACTAATGAGTAACACCATACTGAATACTCAGGGGATAAAAGCTATAATACTAGGATTAAGCTTTGGCTCAACTCATAAAGTAAAGCTGTTCTTTTATAAAAGTTCTATATTATTCACATATCGTCGCACGCATCACGAACCGTCCTCTTAGGCAAAATTCCACATTATTTTCATTTTTTTTTTGCATTTTTTTAGTGTCCACATAGTTACCTACCTCCTGTAAAAAGATGGGACTATGGGAATGTATGGTTACGTAATACTGCAATCATGAAAAAGCGTCCACTTTGGAATTAAGAGATTTTTCTGTATCATGAACTGTCCTCCTTCAGAGTGCACAATCGAGACTGTTCTTAAAGCAGAAATTTTTGGATGATCGCATGTCGGCTGTTTCACGAACCGGCCGCGGTACCCGTATTTTTTTAAGAATTAACACATAAACAGGATAAGCGGTAAGTATGATCTCTTTTTGTACCAAATAAATCAATAGAACTTAATGAAAAGATCAGCGATAGTCCACTGTATTTGATTAGAAATTGAAGTCTGTACAGAAAATTCAACTCAATGATAACACTTTCCATCCACTCAAAATGTATGTGTCCCACCTATTCATTTTTTTGTAAGTACAAATATGTAGCCTGAAGTCAATTCCAGATCTCCCGAAGATAGCACATTTCAGCGTCATACTTATGCAAAACGTTTATGATTTATATTTAGATCTTGTTACATTTTGATTTGAAAGTGCTGATTTACATGAATTTTAACTTAAAGTAGTTAAAGTTAGAATGGTCCGAATCTAGATTAAGGTTAGATTTAACGTTTGGCCTATTAGTATTGTTAGACTCAAAATTCTGTCTCCAATTCGGCAATCTGCCTCTGATTTTGGCACGGTCAGCTCTCCTCTAAGAAAAGAGAGCAGAGTTAGAGGAGACCCAAGCCTGCTCAAATAAGAGGCTGGCGAACAAATTGGAGAGTTTTTGGTCTAAGTACAAGACTTAGTTAAGCAGACCTAGGCAAGCCTCAGGCTCAGGGCTTGGTCTGGGAGCTGGGCAAGGCCTAACTCATGTTTTGGAGCTGCTGTCAAAGGCTAGGTCGACTAGACTACTTATTAGGGGCTTTAGATTGTCTGCGACTGCAACGTATTCCTAGTTCACCGGAAGTGGTGACACCGCTCGTTCAGTATCACGTTCGTACATTGATGAAAACACTTTCGATTTAAGTCGACGTACCCGTACCACGCCACAGCATATGCCAGCGTGATAGCGAGCGGGCCGTGGGCCGATGCTTGGCGGCCGATGCTTGGTCGGAGAATCAGGTGTAGCATCACGCTACGAACCAGTGGGGCGACTGTGGGTGCAACATTTGCACTCTTGCGCAAAAAGCCGAAAAACACGGTTGTTTGGAAATAAAACATCAATTACCTATCGGATATGTAGTGTCTGAAAACAGGACACACTAAATGTAATGGAAAGCTGGTAACAAGCAGTAATTTGCAGTTTACCAGCCCTGCGGAATCAACGAAACTCGAGTGTTGATGCGGCTTCATTCATTTTTGCCAAGCTGGGATGACGTCATCATGTACGAACTAGCGCTCGTTCGAGCACTATGACACCGAACGTCAAAACCCTCAAATACGAGTCACAGATTTGGTCAGTGACCGAGAAGGCTCGTCACAGATTACTTCGCGCATGCGCAGTGCTCCTAAAATTCCTTAATCTCGTACGTCCACATGGCACGTCACAGAAAACTAAAGTCCCGTATTATGCAAGTTCATCTTCATCACACCATGCACATAATATATTATGTCTGTAAAAAGATTTCTGACTACATATGGGATAGACTCTACAGTGCAGAGAAAAGAGCAGGGAGTCGGGGTCTACATGTTGATCGAGAGTACACCTAACAACAGTTTGGAGTCTAAATATATATTTTTAATCTTCACCCAATAAAAGTTATTCACATCCAAAAGCAGACATGGATCTAGACTGAAAAAAATCCACTGTTTCTTTTCATTTCTCTTCCAACACATCGAGAGAGGGGATCTGCCACGAAGCCAGACGAAGTCTCAGCGAAGCACCGATCTGACCAAATAGACTGATTTTTTGGTCTAACATGGATCATGAAACGAAAATTGAATCACCTAACCATAGGCTTTCAAAGTGAAAACGGAAAATATTTCCTGAGATATAGTTACTTTAGTTTTTGTGAGATTTTGATATTGAGAAATAGCTAAGTTAGGACAGTATAATTTGATAGTTTTCTGAATGTTGTGTCCTTCTGAGTGGGATAGGCCTAGTCACTTATTAAGTTACAAATAGGGGTCTAAACCTCTATAGATTACCTTAGACTCGAGAGCCTGTTTTTTTTTTTGATCTATAGATTCAGATTTAGATGACTGCCCCTACTCACAGGTTGAGCTATTAACTAGAGTAGGATGAATAGATTCTCATTATTAAAGCAACTTGTCAATTTTATAGACGTAAAAAATTGAAAACGCAATATTGTGTACATGTAATCTCAACATTTTCTTCTTTGTCTGTATCATTATTTTAGGTCATGCCCTTGGACGAATAGAGTTTTCCTGCAATCGACATGTCTGGATTGAATATGCAAAGTAGCAAGAATCAAACAAGGTTAGTTATTCCTTTAATAAGACAATGGCTAAGGAAGACAGTATCTTGACAAATTGTATTGTTTTCTTAATAGATACGGTCATAAATCAGTGCTGAAAGGCTGTTTCTCTATTTTTTTAATGTAAGGATAGGACTGAATTAATTTTGATACTGTATCCAAAAATCGATTTCAATCATTCTTGAAAAGGTATTGAACCTAGAGTCATTGAGATAAAAGTTTAATAAAGTTTAATACTACCAATCCAATAAAGAACAAGAAAGAGAGAGTATTATAATCTTAAAAAGTTTGAAGAAAATTATTTCCATCTGTCACGGAAAACTATAAGAAAAGTCAGTCAGAATAAACAGAATATTTAAAATCATCTGCTTGTGTTAATTAATGTCAAATAATTGTGAATGAAATATAAATTTCTAACAATTTCAGATCAGATGAAGACTTTGATGTCTTAGTAAGATTGAAGCGAATAGGCAAGGAGAACTTAGTCCTGGCATCTCAGCTCCAATGGACCAGGGATCTGAAGAAAGGAATAGAGGTTATAATGCCATGAAAAAGTTCCGTTGCACAGCGGTTGTGTTGGATTCCCAGAATTTACAGGAGTCTGATTCATCAGATGAAGAGTTTGATGTTCCTCTGGCACTTCTACATGAGAAATGCACAGGTAAAGATGTTTTGCAATTAAGTATAATGCAAGCAGGGATACCCCTCTACCCTTACCAGGGGGGAAGGGGGGGGCAAGTGCCCAATGATTTTGCAAATAGTAAGAAAGGGGAGAAAGGAGGGGAAAAATAAAGAGGAAGAAAAAAAGGAGAGAAAAAATTCCACATTTCCATATCTTGCTGTTGTTATTTAATGAATGCAAAATATGACATCCAACCCATCTTATTAAAATCTTGACCATCTAATCACATCACCCTGGCACTGCCTTCTCCAATTTTAGACATAGTGTAGTGCTTCTTATTGAAAGGATTTGTACAAATAGCTGCCACAGAAATGTGCTACCCAGGTTTTCAGGTAAGGGTCTCCATGAATGTTCAAGATGAAAATAAGTGAGGTAAGCGAGAATAAAGTTTAAATTCTCTCTTTGTTTTACATTTGATAAAGCATTGTATGTTTGTTTGTACCTGCTTTCAACCGCAAAGCTGTTTTTCAACATGTCCGTACATAAAAGATGTAAAACATAAACGATAAATTATAAATCATGAACTAAACAATAAATAAAAAAATTGACCAGACATAAATTACATGATAAAAATAAAGATTGCATGATGATTATTATTGGTTGTTAAAATTTTTGTCGTTTTTGTTTTGTTTGCTTTTTTTCTGGAGGTTGGTAATTATTAGGGTAAATTGTCAATTCATCTACTGCCAACTTTTCAAATCACGACACAGTCTACACTCATTTAGTCTAATCCCATTCCGTCCATCAACATTTCTTCTAATAGCCCTTTGGTGTAAAAAACCATTTGGTCCAATACCCATTTTTTTTAGTTCATTTCGCCCAATTAACACTTATCAATTGCAATTAGACCCAATGGTTTATGTACTAAATGGCTATTGAACCAACTGGTTATAAGACCAAATAGTGAGTGGAACAATTGCCAATGAGACCATGTGGATAGTGGACAAACTGATGGTAAACCAAATGATAGTAGACAAGTTGGCAATTTGACAAATAAGCCATTTCGTAGTTCCTTTCTGCGCATGATCAAAAGATTCTACGCATGATCAGAAGGTCATTTGCACTAAAGTGACATGGTGCTTTAAAATCTAATGAGATAAGCACCGACTTTGATGTCTTGATTATTCATATATTCTTTTGAATTGTCATTTTCATTTGCATCCACAAAAAACAACAATGCTTCCACGAACGACTAGTATTTCACAGTTTGTCAAGTACATTGTGCAACGTGCTAAGATATGCATTCAAAGTAGGAATGTAACAAATACCTTCATTAAGCATTCATTGGTATGCTATTCTGGTCAACTGGTCTATTTAATTCCTTCATCCTGCTATGTAAGGCAAGCTTACGTAATATCTTGCTTTGAAATCTGCCTATCATGATGAAAGAAATGAAAGGTCATTTGACCAAAATTGCCCATGAAGTAATTACGAACTGGTCTACTGGCATTAGACGAAATGGAAATAATCCGTTTTTTGTAAAAGCAAACTGATTTCCATTTATATTTTTTCCTTGGTTCTTAGAAAGACATTTTTTGAATGCATAAGGTGTAGTACTGACACAATCCTTAGTTGCCGGTTGTTAATCTAATGTAATATTTTATAAATTTATTTACAGATAAACGGTTTGAACCACTGGAGGAATCATCTGATTGTCCTCAGTCTTCCAAAGAAGATAGAGCTGTAGCAGAACCAGGATCAGGGCCTAAACATAACCAATATGCAGGTAAGGAGAGTGTATGTTAGCTGCGGATCCAAGATTTCATGGGGAGGTGGAGCCAAAACTGGTAAAATTTCCTGACAAACAAAAAAATTTCTCTCCTTTTTGAAATCAGACTAGCAAAACAAAAACAGAAAAAAAGGTTTACCCTCTTTTTAAAAATCTGACAAGCTAAAAAAAAGAAAAGTTTTCTCCCCCCCCCCCTTTCTTTTGGGGGGGGGCTGGATCTGCG
This sequence comes from Lytechinus variegatus, assembly GCF_018143015.1. Taxonomy (NCBI): domain Eukaryota; kingdom Metazoa; phylum Echinodermata; class Echinoidea; order Temnopleuroida; family Toxopneustidae; genus Lytechinus; species Lytechinus variegatus. Next base: position 41,316,298 of record NC_054741.1, on the reverse strand, counting down.
CCTGGTTCATGTCACCTTGAACTTGCAGAGAGGATTAAGTAATCTTAACCAGAGGCAAAGATAAACTAATCTCTTTTGTTACCAAGACAACAATAGGAGGAATGGTTGTTTCTGCAATATTATAATAATTTAAATGGTATAGATATTTTTGCGAGAGTAAAATTAAGATTGTTGTTCTTCCTCTTCTTTTCACTTCATTTAAATGAAGTTATAAAGGGAATATGCAAACTTTGCTTTAATTCTGGCAGGAGAGACTAGATTGCTCCACTATTTAATTGAACCAATCCCTTTGTCACCTAGTTCACGGCTACACTTATTATACGTTAAATGTTTTTATCATGTGTTTTTGTTTGTCTGGGTATCTGCAGCTCTGAATTCCCTAAAAACATATACCATATATTTCTGCTACTTACATATATGTTCAATATTATTTGGTACGGTACATGTATGTCGTATTTACCATGATGTTTATGTACACTGAGATATATACATCCTTACACACCCATGATGAGTTTGTGTAACATTCTTCCTTTTTTAGCATTGGATGATAATGATTTTTATTCAGCTTTCCAAACTTATGTTCATACACCTACTCATGGATCCTCTGGGAATTTTGCCCCAAATTTATTTGATCAGCTAATGGCAGTTAATCTATACCAAAGCATTAAACTTTGATTTTACCCCACATGATGATGAATAATTAATATATAAACAAGATTCAAAATATTACACTGACAATATGTTTTTTGACAAGATTGAAAACAAAATGAATAAATTATGCATATTCCACACAGATATCAGAAGTATGAACAAAATTTTGAAAAGCTGAATATATTTTCACAACGAAGTAAACATGAATGTTTTGCCATAGGTATAACAGAAACATGGATGTGTGATTCTTACCACCCTCTTTATTCTCTACAAGGGTATAATTTGTTCACAAATAACAGGATGGAAAAGAGAGGAGGTGGATTAGCTTTGTATGTATTGAACAACGTAGAATGTGAGATAAAACATGAATTGAATTTTATGAATCATAATATTGAAACTTTATTTGTAGAGATTTCTATTCCTGGCAAGAGAAATATCATTATTGGAGTAGTGTACAGACCACCACAGTCTAAAACTGCTGATTTCCTTGCCGAAAAGCAATCTATTTTGTCTAACTGTATATTACTTTCGAAGTCATGTATATTAATGGGTGACTTCAATGCGGATCTTTTGCAACATGAATCTTGTGCGTTTGTTATGGACTTTTTAAATATTATGAACTCGTTCTCCTTATCTCCACTTATAACAAAACCTACAAGAACTACTGAACATTCTAAAACACTAATCGACATCTTTTGTAATCTTACTCCCCCTCCTGAAGCGGGAATTACTCTTACAGACTTTTCTGACCACTTTTCAATATTTGCTCTTTTCTCTTTATTAAATGAAAATAGGCAAAATGAGTACTTTTTTCGTAAAATCACTCCAGAAAATACAAATCGATTCAAGAATAGCTTATCCACTGTTGACTGGTCAGAAGTTTTAACCGAAGAGGATGTAAATGAGTCTTATGAAAAATTTATGAATACACTCATGTTGTCATATGAGAATAATTTTCCATTAATCAAACGCACAACTTCAAATTACAAAAGAACTCCCGCATGCCTTGGGTCAGCTTGTCATTGTTAAAGTCAATAAATAGAAAAAATAGGTTATTTTATAAATATAAATCTAATCCAACACATAAAAATCGTATAAAATATACGAGATACAGAAATACGCTTACCAGTTTAATTCGTCATGTAAAGAAAGAGTATTATTGTGCTCAATTTGTTAATTGCAATTCCGATATAAAAGGAACATGGAAAACTATAAAGGTACTTAATCCCAGCTCCTCAAACTCTTGTAATTTATCAAAAATCAAGCATTGTGGAACGATTATTGAAGATAAACAATGTATTGCCGAAACATTCAACGATTTTTTGTCCTCTATAGGTTCAAATCTAGCACAATCTGTTCCGAATGCAAACAGGTCGTTTCATGATTTTATGCCAGGCTTTAATCCATTTTCAATGTTTATATTGCCCATCGACGAGAAAGAAATAACTGATATTGTTCATAATTTAAAAAATATGAAAAGCCCTGGCTTTGATAATCCTACGAAAGAACTGATTAAAACCATTATCGGTGAAATCATTGTACCGTTAAATCATATATTCAACATGTCAATTTTACAAGGTATCGTACCAGATAAAATGAAGATTGCGAAGGTGATACCTATCCTTAAGGAGATCCACTTGAGTGTCATAATTATAGACCAATTTCTCTCCTAACTGCTTTTTCAAAAGTTTTAGAAAGACTGGTATATAAACGTACAATAGATTTTTTCATACGCTATGAAATTTTATCTGATAATTAATTTGGATTTCGAGAAAAACACACAACTTCACATGCAATTCTTCATTTTATTAACAAAATTTCATCTGCTATTGACAAACATTGCCATACAATCGGATTATTTTTGGACTTCTCCAAGGCCTTCGATACCATTGATCATAGTATTCTTTTTTATAAACTGCATCATTATGGTGTAAGGGGGAAGGCCTTGGAGTGGTTCAAAAGTTATCTTACAAACAGAAAACAATTTGTCTCATTGAATGGAGTAGAATCTAAACGCCAACCAATTACTTGCGGTATTCCTCAAGGGAGTATCCTTGGCCCCCTGATTTATATCATATATGTAAATGATTTTCAATATTCATCTCCACTGTTGTCTTTTATTCTATATGCAGATGATTCTAGTATATTTTTCTCACATAAAAACCCTCAAATGCTCGTAGATATTTTTAACACCGAGTTGAAAAGTATTTGTGAATGGATATTTGCCAATAGGCTCTCTCTAAATCTTGATAAAACAAATTTTATGTTATTTAGTAACTCTCTTACAAATTTACCTGACAATATTTTATTGAATGATGTTCAGATCAGTAGGGTAAAATCAACTAAGTTCTTGGGACTTTTTATTGATGACAAAATGACCTGGAAAATTCATACAAACCACATTTGCTCAATTTTATCTAGAAATACTGGTATAATGTATAAACTTAAATCAATGTTTCCACTCAATGTTATGCAAATGTTATATTCCACTTTATTACTTCCGTATTTAAACTATGGTATTCTTGCCTGGGGAAATTCTAGTAAGCTTTAACTTGATAAAATTTTGGTTATTCAAAAGAGAGCAATTCGTATAATCTCCAATGCCCATATACGGGCTCATACAGGTCCTCTCTTTTTAGAAAAGGGTGTTTTAAGAGTTTCTGATATTTTCTTTCTGCAGTTGGGTTCTTTTATGTTTCAACTGAATAAGAATGACTTGCCTCCGGCACTTAATTATATGTTCATAAAAAACAATCAGTTGCATGACTATCCAACACGCCAAGCATTTTCATTTCATCTTCCAAAAACCAGAACAAAATTTGCCCACAATACTATTATTTATTCAGGTCCCAAATATTGGAATTCTCTCAATATCGATATAAAAAGATCTGTTAGCTTAACTGCATTTAAAAGAAAATTGAAAACGTCTCTTTTGAGAAAATATTACTCCTCGTAGAACCCAACTGTAAGCTTTAAATACACAATATATATTTATCTATTTGTACTCAATTGCGTATTACTTTTAAGACGGTCAGAGAGTGGATTGGGCACCTGGTAGCCAGGGAAACTCTTTAAAACCACATACCTCTTCTAAGTTTTTCTTCGGTCCTTTGATACTTTTTCTCTCCTAGCAACTATCAATTTTTTTTTTCTTTTCCTCGTCTGCAAGGTGCTCCATCCCCTCACTATGTCCGTATGTTTACCATTGTAATGAATTACATGTATTCATATTTACAGCTGCAGATACCCTTACAAAGGACCCGTCTACGATTTCAATGGCATACGATCAATTCTGTCAAATTATTTTACGTCATGCTTAAACGTCGCAATCGTGAACAGCAATATAATAGACGGGTCTTCTTTCCTTCTTTCTTTCTTTCTTTCTTTTATGTCTTGTTTTGTCCTTCTTGTCTTGTCTAGTAACCTGTGTGCCCCTGTTCTTTGTAACGTTCTCTGCTTTCGTCCTTGTCCAGTTTCTGTAACTTTCTCCGAGCTCAGCTCTATTTTTTCTATAATCTATCAATGATTACACATAAATTATTTGTTAAGGGCCTATCCACAACAAGCTTTTGCTTTACTTTAGGTCCATCCACTTAGAATCTGCTTTTATATTGTAATTATGCATACTATTTCGGAATGAGTTGTATGTTTTTTCTTTGTATTTTGATTGATTTGTGGAAAATAAATGAAATGAAATGAAAATTGTTATTTATTTCAGGGGAGAGGAATTGCCCATTAGCTGGATCATCAAGGGGTCCCACATTTGTAAAAAGACATGGAATGTCCTCAGTACATGCATCTGTGACTGATCCTGAAAAAAATGCAGGTAAACAACAAAAAAAATATTGTTTCATCTACTAAAACGTTAACAATTTTTCATGGTTGGTCTTTATTGTTTCATGCAGCCACTGATAAATTAGCTTTTCTTATACTGTCAACATAAAAAAAAATCTATTTGACTGATTTTACAATAATTTACTACCCAAGAGTGAGACAAATGTGTTTTTTTTTTCTGGTGACAGCAGCAGTGGTGTCATTACCAAATCAAAACCTGAGTTTAAGGTTGTTTTTTTTTATTTCACTATAACTTTAAAAGTATAATTTTATTTATCATGAAACTTGGCCAGTATAATCAAACATATCTGAGCATCTTAGAATTCTAGTTTGCATAGTTTAGCAAAGGGTAATTTCAGGTCAATAAATTTACTTTAAAAGTGGAAATATTTCTAAAACTTGTAACATTTTTGTCCTCATTCCATCAAACTCTGTATTACATTGATTAGTGTGTGGAATTTATAGCGGAGCAAATGTCATGGAACCACAATCACAACAAATATGTCGTCCTGTGACCAAAATTATGGTACTCCAAAATGAGAAATATTGTAACAATTTGGGTATTTATCACATGAATCTCTGATATAAAATATTTTTTTTCTGTTTTTCCAAAATCATGGTTCTCCAAAATGAGAAATATTGCAACAATTTATGTATTTATCACATGAATCTCTGATCAATATGAAACATTTTTTTTCCTGTTTCAAGTCTTGCGGTATTTTCATGTGAAAAAGAAAAAAATACTGTCGTGAATTGTGTGATTCAGACGAGACCACCAGAGGCGTTCCGCTTGTTATTGAATAAAAGACCAATGGCACAGTTCAATAATCAAAATACCCATTGAACCCTGACCGAGTGAATGATAATCTTCACAAATTTCTTCAACAGACTCATCCACTATAAAACACTGATACCAACCAAGTATAATTTCTTACAAATTTTACTAGATTTTGATAGATAAAAACATCTTTAACGAAGTGTTTATTTACTTCACTATGTCCAAAATCATTTTCAAAAATAGAAGAAAACCATGAAAAAATTCCCTGTAGTCCTATCCCCCATAAAAAAGGTGAGATGTGTTTGAAAAAGTGTAAATTAAAACAAGATTTTAGTACTTATTTATTATGCCATTCCTTTTTTGTCACAGAGTCTCCACTTCATCCGAATATGCAGTGTGGGCCACCAAGAAATCCTGCGACTTGTGACAATTTTGTGTGCAACCAGGAAGTATGGGCAGCGTGTCCTAAATGCTTGTGTTTTCTTTGTTTCGAACATTTCAAGTATAACGATGATTGCCTGTGTCATAATGCTGCATTTAATGATGTAAGTAATCTTTGTGAGATTCCACTTGATATGATGTTACACAACTTACCTTTGTCTAAATGCCTAGTTGATATGGAAGAAGTAAGAGATGACGGTAAGATTGTAGATGAAGAAGCTACTGGCGATCAAGATGATATGGAGGAAGTAAGAGATGAAGATCAGATTGAAGATGAGGAAGCTACTGGCGATCAAGATGATATGGAGGAAGTAAGAGATGAAGATCAGATTGAAGATGAAGAAGCTGCTGGCGATCAAGATGATATGGAGGAAGTAAGAGATGAAGATCAGATTGAAGATGAAGAAGCTACTGGCGATCAAGATGATATGGAGGAAGTAAGAGATGAAGATCAGATTGACGATGAAGAAGCTACTGGCGATCAAGATAATATGGAGGAAGTAAGAAATGAAGATCAGACTGTAGATGAAAAAGCTGCTGGCGATCAAGATATGGAGGAAGTAAGAGATGAAGATCAGATTGAAGATGAAGAAGCTACTGGCAATCAAGATGATATGGAGGAAGAAATGACGATCAGACTGTAGATGAAGAAGCTACTGGCGATCAAGATGATATGGAGGAAGTAAGAGATGACAATCAGACTGTAGATGAAGAAGCTACTGGCGATCAAGATGATATGGAGGAAGTAAAAGATGACGATCAGACTGTAGATGAAGAAGCTACTGGCGATCAAGATGATATGGAGGAAGTAAGAGATGAAGATCAGATTGAAGATGAAGAAGTTGCCGACTTCCAAGCTGATATTGGAGAAGTAATAGATGAAGAAGATCTCTTACTTTTAGAAGGGCATTTTCAGTCTCCATCTTTCCAGGTTGATGGTGAAAGAGCAATTGAAATACCACAACAGCAAACAAAAATCAAAAGTAAAAATAGGGTAGTAAAAGAAAAGAGAAATTCTAGATATGCTTATGAAAGTGAAAAAAGCAAAAAAATGAAACCAGGGTGAAGATTTGCAGAGTACAAGATGTCATGCAAGAAATGCCATTTCAAGGGTTTCAGTTGCTCTACTTTGAGTATGGAGGACAAAGAGGCTATCAGATCAACCTTTTATGATATTGGTGCTTTAACAGAGCAAAGAGAGTGGATGGCGCGTCACATATCCCTGATCTGCGAGAAAGGGACAAAGAAGCTTCGTAGGTTTGCATACAGTTTCTTACCAAACTCCAAAGACCCATTTCAAAAAGTTCCTGTTTGCAGGTTGATGTTCTTAGGAACCTTAGGTATATCTGAAAGGCAGGTGAAGACAGTCATTGCAAAAAAACAAACTTGCAGTATCATCGAAGGTGAAAAGTGAGGTGGGAGACAGAGCGCAGAAAGAGATGCTAGACTGCGGGAGTCGGTGAGGAATCATATTAACAAATTTCCAAGACAGGAGAGTCATTATTGTCGTGCAAGCAGCCGATGGGAATATCTCTCAGATGAATTGAACCCTGAGATTATGCACCGAATGTATCTGTCCACTACAACTGAATGTGCATCTCTATCTCTTTATAGAAACATACTTCGTGAGATGAAGATCAAATTTCACCATCCTAAGAAGGATATGTGTCCATTATGTGAGACCTTTCACCGTGGTAATGCAAAGGACAGGGAGGCAGTCACCAAGGCCTATGAAGATCATATCACTGAAAAGGACAAGGTGAGAGAACTGAAAGCTAAGCTAAGGTTAGAGCATCACAGGACAAGAGCTTTGTCGCTGCAGTATTTTTTGACCTTCAACAGGTAATATACCTTCCCAAATCACCCCTGTCAGATATTTTCTACAAGCGTCAATTGAGTAATTATAATTTCACCATCTACGAATTAGCTACGAAAGACGGTTGGTGTTATCTGTCACATGAGTGCGAAACTAGACGAGGGTCATGTGAGATAGCTTCTCATGTCCACCATTACCTTCATACCTTCATATAGAGGCGTGAAAGAAGTTGAACTTTACAGCGACGGATGTGTAGGGCAGAACAAGAATTCTATTATCCCTTCAATGTTGCAGTACTTTGTACAGAAGTCAAAGCACATTGAGTCCATTACAGTTAACTACTTTCCAACAAATCATGGACAGAGTGAGGGGGACTCGATGCACAGTGTCATTGAACGTTGTGTACGCAAACTCAGGGAGGTCATGGTGCCCACCCAGCTAGCTACCATTTGCAGGATGGCTCGACTTGAGCATCCCTACCATGTGGTAGAAGTACAGTCAGAAGATATCACCGATTGGAAGTTAGTAAGCCAGCAAAAAGGAACCCTTCGAGTACGCACATCGGAAGCTGGCCAATCAGTGGACTGGAAAAAGGTCATGTCACTGAAAATTTTGAAAGGAGAAGTGGACACAATCCATTTCAAGTATTCTCATGCCAATGATGAGTTCGATGCAATCAGGACAAGCCAGGTCCTAAGAAGCTCTGGAGAGGTTACCGAAGTAACACCACAACCGCTGTACAGGAATGGTCAACTAAAGCTTCGTGCAGGTAAATTCCAAGATCTCATGGCTTTGTGCAGCGGCACCACACCTGTGGTGTGGCTGCTGGCACCCTGCTCATAAGGCTTTTTATGAGAATCTCCCTCATTAATAGATTGTGTTTGACCTTGTTCACATCTTTTCGAAACTGGTTTTGTAAATCAGTTTCCACTAAACCGGTTTACAAATCCACTTCTGAAGATCTCTTCGCGAGCGTCCACATTACTTTTCATGTTCCCATACTATCTAGATATTCTTTTGGATAGAAGCATATGGCAATTTACAGCAGCTGTTTTTCAAATTTTGGAAGCGAGATTATCCCGACCATCCATTTTTTTTTCTGTTTTTCTCCCTGGTTAATATACTGTAAATAATTGACTTGAGATGACACTTATCATTATTCTAAAAGAAAACTACATTATTAAAGTTTGTTGGAATGTTGCATGTTTATTTTTTATTTTGTGCATTCAGGCAAAACAAAAATTAATAATATTCAGGAATGAAATATAATGACACAAAATGCAAAAAAGTAACCAGTAATAAAAAAAAAATGAAGATATACCATTATACCATTACTATGCAAATAATTGTTTTTCTTATATTAGTGTACTTAATATATTCCATAGTTATGTTTTATTTTAATATTGTACATGTATCTTAAACTTCATTTTTTTGTAATATTAAAAAAAGTCAAATCAATCAACATTATAATGGATGTTAGATTAAGATATCCTGTAGGCATTTGCAACAATGAGAAATGTGTTAATTTGCTAAATACGTCAGAAAACTTACCGATGTCGGGGTTATCTCTCCGAAATCAGGCGCAGAAGTTCCCCCCCCCCTCTCTCTCTATGTATGTATATATATATATCTCTCTCTCGTTCTATCTCTCCAACTATTGACTTTCCTTCCACTCTATTCTCAAACTCATCCCTTTATTGCATTTCAGTTTAGAATACTAAACTCAAAGACGATCGTCAATGAGCACAATTTTGAGATGGTCATCATCATATCATAATTATAATTCACCTTCCGGGTTCACTTTTAGTAATTATATCTTCCAATATCATAAAATATTTGCTTCATTCTTTATCTGCTCCGACATGAAATGAATATCGCCCCTAAAGGTTTTAAACTGTTATTTGATACTTCTTATGATTTTTAACCTATACCTTTCGAAATCATATATTCCCACACAGAGCACACCGAGGCTCAATGATTGCACCACGATTGTTTTCTATTGCGCAATCCACAACTGGATTTGATTGACGTGAACTGAGAGATTGACCTTTTTCCACTAGAAACCATGTGTTTTCTGCAATGTTTACAAATATTGAACTGTGATAAGAAAAAATGTGGGCAACAATAAAGTGAGGAGTTTGAGAGGGAGGGGGGGGGGCTTTCAGGTTGTTTTCTACAGTATACTTCAGTTTTAAACATTTATTTCATATCAGGTAGCATCAAAGTTCAGACATCCCTTCCGACTTGAGAAATGTCGCAAAATAACTTCTAAACGATAATAATGTACGTTTAATCTTGCAGTAAACTTTACTCTTTTAAATTCTTGACACTTAGAAACTTGAACAATACCATACTGCTAAAGGCAGGCGCGTAGCCAGGGGGGGGCGGTGGGGGCGGTCGCCCCCCCCAAAACGTCCCCAAAAAGAAAAAAAAAAGAAGGGAAAAAAGACAGGAGAAAAGGAAAATGGAAGGGAGGAAAGGGAAGAAAGGTAGCTTTGTGATTTTTTTCTTTTTAGTCTTTACTTTTTTTCAAAAGAGAAACTCCTTCACTCTTCTTGCTCTAAATTCATATATGAATTTTGCTTCCGCGCTGCGCGCGGTTAAATGACAATATTGAAGTTCTCCATTGTTCCCCCACCTTTAGCTCTAACCCTGTTTTTCCAGCTCAGCTATGTGCTTCTTGCCAGTTAAAGTTAAAATTGTATACATTAGGGCATGAATTTGAGTAAGGTTAGGCCGAAGTAACTATATGAAGTTATCTTTTTTTTCAATTGATCGCGCAACTTCTGGTCTGGTCGGCTCCGAGCGGGTAAAATCTTTATATCAGTTTCTGCCGTCACCTCCATAAAGTCAACTTCTCCCGCTTTTCAGCTCATTACTAAACAACCATAATTTGGGGGCAAACAGGTTCCTAATCTAAAAAGAGGAAGGTATGGAATTCGTGTCGTATTAAATTAAAAAAAAGTACAATATTTTTTTATCAAATTGTATTAAACTTCATGTCATTTCCCTGCATACATTCATCTCGTGTCCTGTTTTGCGCCCTCAGTTTGAAATTTTGAATGACACTTAAGTTTCTTTATATTAAAAATGAAGCGATTCAGGATAAATCAAAAGAATTAGGCATCCTTTTTTATATAGATAGATAATTTCAATAAATCACAGAAATTTCAACTTTTTGCGCACTGTTTTCCTTGTAATGAAGTTCAATAATCTTAGAAAATCAATTGAATTAGAGCCGATTGGATATTAGAGATATCTACATTTGATGAAACGTCCGCCCTTTGAAATTTCAGAGTTTCATTGCTCTGCGCGGGGAGGAATCTTCTCCTCTGTTTTGCGAGTTAAAAATATGCACTGATGCTAAATTGTTTGTAATTAAATCTGATCTTTCCAAAGAAAGTTTCAATATATCTTTGAGAATACTCTTTTCTCGGGACCCTTTTTATGGCAAGAAAAATTGATAAAACACTTTAGCTTCCGCGCTTCGCGCGGAGTTATTATCATTTTAATTGTATACCTCTTTTATCATTTTAATTTCCTCCATTGTATACCTCTTTTGTGCGTTCACAATCACTTTTGAAAACAAGGTTCAAAATCGCAATATTCTCAACAGGCCTACCAACCTGTAAACATACAAAATAGGAGTGATTCATTTACAAAATAGGAGTCACAGCATATTTCCCATAGATGACTGTACATAATATATGGACAAAAAAAGGGGAATTTTCTTTCCCTATGATATAATGGATATTAAAAATTTCCAAAAAAAGGAGTAACTCCTTTTAAAAAGGAGTAGTTGGCAGGCCTGTTCTCAACCGAATTGGAGGTACTATAGACAAGAGAAACGGCTCCTTTTCATTTTAATTTATGAAACACTAAAAGCTTCGCGCTTCGCGCGGGAGGGGGAAACTCCCCCTCCCTGCACCCACCCCCTAGGGAGCGCACTTCGCGTGCATTTACCGCCCCCTCCAAAATGAAATCCTGGCTACGCGTATGGCTAAAGGCGACCCCCCCCCCTTTTTTTTTTTTTTAACAAGTGCCATAACCTAGTTACCAAGAATGTGTATAGCTTTTTCATTTATTTGAATGCAGGATAAAAGAACACTGCAGATTAAATGCCTTGCTCACGAACATAGGTGCCGCGGCCGGGGATTTACCCCCGTAGTGATGAAGGTTTAACAGTATAGGATATTAAATTCAACAAGTGGAATGCCTCTGGCCGTCTCACCTGCATCACGCGGTTCAATATAGCAGCAGTGCTGACTTTGAATACTACTCTAACTCGCACAAGATGTTCAGTGATACATGGTTACTCTTATGTCCACTTTTTATGAACTAGACCAATAAACTTACAGAGATTCACCAAAAAACCCCAACATGGCCAAAGTTCATTGACCTTACATGACCTTGGTCATGTGACCTGAAACGTGCACAGGATGTTCAGTGATACTTGATTACTCTAATGTCCAAGTTTAATGAACTAGACCAATAAACTTTCAAAGTTATGATGGTAATTCAACAGATACACCCAATTCGGCCAAAGTTCATTGACCTTTGACCTTGGTCATGTGACCTGAAACGTGCACAGGATGTTCAGTGATACTTGATTACTCTAATGTCCAAGTTTAATGAACTAGACCAATGAACTATCAAAGTTATGATGGTAATTCAACAGATACCCCTGATTCGGCCAAAGTTCATTGACCCTTAATGACCTTTGACCTTAATCATGAGACCTGAAACTTGCACAAAATTTTCAGTGATGCTTGATTACTATTATGTCCAAGTTTCATGAATCAGATCCATAAACTTTCAAAGTTATGATGGGAATTCAACAGATATCCCCAATTCGGCCAAAGTTCATTGACCCTAAATGACCTTTGACCTTGGTCATGTGACGTGAAACTCATGCAGGATGTTCAGTGATACTTGATTAACCTTATGTCCAAGTTTCATGAACTAGGTCCATATATTTTCTAAGTTATGATGACATTTCAAAAACTTAACCACAGGTTAAGATTTCGATGTTGATTCCTCCAACATGGTCTAAGTTCATTGACCCTAAATGACCTTTGACCTTGGTCATGTGACATGAAACTCTAATAGGATGTTCAGTAATACTTGATTAACCTTATGGCCAAGTTTCATGAACTAGGTCCATATACTTTCTAAGTTATGATGTCATTTCAAAAACTTAACCTCAGGTTAAGATTTGATGTTGACGCCGCCGCCGCCGCCGCCGTCGGAAAAGCGGCGCCTATAGTCTCACTTTGCTTCGCAGGTGAGACAAAAATGATTGTCTGTGACCGTAATTCTGAATAATGAAAGCACGAAATAATAATTTTGACATAATTGCGTGATTTACTATCTATCCTCCCACAATATACACATATCTCTTCTTCTTGATGCTTCTCGATTAAAAGTTTTAAAACTGAAGTATAGAATATCGGCCTCAAAGCCCCCTCCCCGAAATCGTCAAGCTCTCTGATGTCAGAACCTATTTTATGATCACGTACACGATGTCAGGGTGTGAAATAAATGATTACCACGGGAAGAAAATATCAACGATTATTTTTACAGGTCTCCCGGGATCATCTTTCCCAACCACTCTAATTCTCTTCACTGTCTTCCTTTTAAACAGAGAAATACGTTCAAATTACTCTTGTCTACAAAACACTGAATAAACAGTCTCCACAGTATTTAAGTAACTGCTTGAATCTGTAGACACCAACTAGAGCTCTTAGATCGGCCAGTGATCACCTTGGCCTCACATATTCATTAACTCGTACATTAGCTGGTGACAGAACTTTTACGGTGTCGGCTTCAAAATCCTGGAACAACCTGCCACTAATAATTAGACAGTCTCCATCATTAGCAATCTTCAAAAAGTCATTAAAACCTCATCTTTTTCATACTTTGTAGCTTATAAAATATTACATCTTATTCATTGTAAGCGCTTTGGGCCTAATGAGAAAAGCGCAGTACAAATAATAAGTAATAATAATAATAATAATAAAGGACATAGTAGCGGACAACCTGCGCGCCTGATCCGATGTCGTAGAGACAGCGCTAATATCGTTAAGTTCTTTGACGTCATAACGATCATGTAAATAATGTCAGAGTATGAAATAAATGATGACCACAGAAAAAAATGAAAAGGATGAAAAAGCGGACGACCTCCACGCCTGATCCGATGTCGTAGAGATTTCGCCAACATCGTGAACTTCTCTGACGTCAAAACCTATTTTATGATCACGTAAACGATGTCAAGGTATGAAATAAAGGATGACCATGGGAAGAAAATATCAAGGATAAACTAGCAGACGACCTCCGCGCCTGATCTAATGTCGGAGAGATAGCGCTGACATCGTTAAGTTGTCTGACGTCAGAACCTATTTCATGATCATGTAAACGATGTTAGGGTGTGAAATAAATGATCACCACGGGAAGAAAAATATCAAGGATAAAGTAGCGGACGACCTCGGCGCCTGATCCGATGTCGTAGAGACAGCGCTAACATCGTTAAGTTCTCTGATGTCATAACGATCATGTAAATAATGTCAGAGTATGAAATAAATGATGACCACAGAAAAAATGAAAAGGATGAAATAGCAGACGACCTCCGCACCTGATCCGATGTCGTAGAGATAGCGCCAACATCGTGAAGTTCTCTGACGTCAAAACCTATTTTATGATCACGTAAAGGATGTCATGGTGTGAAATAAATGATACCCACGAGAAGAAAAATGTCAAGGATAAACTAGCGGACGACCTCCGTGCCTCATCCAATGTCGTAGAGATAGCGCCTACATCGTTAAGTTGTCTGACGTCAGAACCTATTTTATGATCACGTACACGATGTCAGGGTGTGAAATAAATGATTACCACGGGAAGAAAAATATCAACGATTAATTTTACAGGTCTCCCGGGATCATCTTTCCCAACCACTCTTTAATTCTCTTCACTGGCTTCCTTTTGAACAGAGAATTACGTTCAAATTACTCTTGATTGTGTACAAAACACTGAATAAACAGGCTCCACAGTATTTACGTAACTGCTTGAATCTGTAGACACCAACTAGAGCTCTTAGATCGGCCAGTGATCACCTTTGCCTCACATATTCATTAACTCGTACATTAGCTGGTGACAGAACTTTTACGGTGTCGGCTTCAAAATCCTGGAACAACCTGCCACTAATAATTAGACAGTCTCCATTATCAATCTTCAAAAAGTCATTAAAAACTCATCTTTTTCATACTTTGTAGTTTATAAAATATTACATCTTATTCATTGTAAGCGCTTTGGGCCTAATGAGAAAAGCGCAGTACAAATAATAAGTAATAATAATAATAAAGGATATAGTAGCGGACGACCTGCGCGCCTGATCCGATGTCGTAGAGACAGCGCTAATATCGTTAAGTTCTTTGACGTCATAACGATCATGTAAATAATGTCAGAGTATGAAATAAATGATGACCACAGAAAAAAATGAAAAGGATGAAATAGCTGACGACCTCAGCGCCTGATCAGATGTCGTAGAGATAACGCCAACATCGTGAAGTTCTCTGACGTCAAAACCTATTTTATAATCACATAAACGATGTCAGGGTATGAAATAAAGGATGACCATGGGAAGAAAATATCAAGGATAAAATAGCGGACGACCTCCGCGCCTTATCTAATGTCGGAGAGATAGCGCTGACATCGTTAAGTTGTCTGACGTCAGAACCTATTTCATGATCATGTAAACGATGTTAGGGTGTGAAATAAATGATACCCACAGGAAGAAAAATATCAAGGATAAACTAGCGGACGACCTCCGCGCCTGATCTAATGTCAGAGAGATAGCACCGACATCGTTAAGTTCTCTGACGTCAGAACCTATTTCATGATCACGTAAACGATGTCAGAGTATGAAATAAAGGATACCCACGGGAAGAAAAATATCAAGGATAAACTAGCGGACGACCTCGGCGCCTGATCCGATGTCGTGAGACAGCGCTAACATCGTTAAGTTCTCTGATGTCATAACGATCATGTAAATAATGTCAGACTATGAAATAAATGATGACCACAGAAAAAATGAAAAGGATGAAATAGCGGACGACCTCCGCACCTGATCCGATGTCGTAGAGATAGCGCCAACATCGTGAAGTTCTCTGACGTCAAAACCTATTTTATGATCATGTAAAGGATGTCATGGTGTGAAATAAATGATACCCACGAGAAGAAAAATGTCAAGGATAAACTAGCGGACGACCTCCATGCCTCATCCGATGTCGTAGAGAAAGCGCCTACATCGTTAATTTGTCTGACGTCAGAACCTATTTTATGATCACATAAACGTGTCAAAGTATGAAATAAATGATACCCACAGGAAGAAAAATATCAAGGATAAACTAGCGGACGACCTCCGCGCCTGATCTAATGTCAGAGAGATAGCACCGACATCGTTAAGTTCTCTGACGTCAGAACCTATTTCATGATCACGTAAACGATGTCAGAGTATGAAATAAAGGATACCCACGGGAAGAAAAATATCAAGGATAAACTAGCGGACGACCTCCGCACCTGATCCGATGTCGTAGAGATAGCGCCAACATCGTGAAGTTCTCTGACGTCAAAACCTATTTTATGATCACGTAAAGGATGTCATGGTGTGAAATAAATGATACCCACGAGAAGAAAAATGTCAAGGATAAACTAGCGGACGACCTCCGTGCCTCATCCAATGTCGTAGAGATAGCGCCTACATCGTTAAGTTGTCTGACGTCAGAACCTATTTTATGATCACGTACACGATGTCAGGGTGTGAAATAAATGATTACCACGGGAAGAAAAATATCAACGATTAATTTTACAGGTCTCCCGGGATCATCTTTCCCAACCACTCTTTAATTCTCTTCACTGGCTTCCTTTTGAACAGAGAATTACGTTCAAATTACTCTTGATTGTGTACAAAACACTGAATAAACAGGCTCCACAGTATTTACGTAACTGCTTGAATCTGTAGACACCAACTAGAGCTCTTAGATCGGCCAGTGATCACCTTTGCCTCACATATTCATTAACTCGTACATTAGCTGGTGACAGAACTTTTACGGTGTCGGCTTCAAAATCCTGGAACAACCTGCCACTAATAATTAGACAGTCTCCATTATCAATCTTCAAAAAGTCATTAAAAACTCATCTTTTTCATACTTTGTAGTTTATAAAATATTACATCTTATTCATTGTAAGCGCTTTGGGCCTAATGAGAAAAGCGCAGTACAAATAATAAGTAATAATAATAATAAAGGATATAGTAGCGGACGACCTGCGCGCCTGATCCGATGTCGTAGAGACAGCGCTAATATCGTTAAGTTCTTTGACGTCATAACGATCATGTAAATAATGTCAGAGTATGAAATAAATGATGACCACAGAAAAAAATGAAAAGGATGAAATAGCTGACGACCTCAGCGCCTGATCAGATGTCGTAGAGATAACGCCAACATCGTGAAGTTCTCTGACGTCAAAACCTATTTTATAATCACATAAACGATGTCAGGGTATGAAATAAAGGATGACCATGGGAAGAAAATATCAAGGATAAAATAGCGGACGACCTCCGCGCCTTATCTAATGTCGGAGAGATAGCGCTGACATCGTTAAGTTGTCTGACGTCAGAACCTATTTCATGATCATGTAAACGATGTTAGGGTGTGAAATAAATGATACCCACAGGAAGAAAAATATCAAGGATAAACTAGCGGACGACCTCCGCGCCTGATCTAATGTCAGAGAGATAGCACCGACATCGTTAAGTTCTCTGACGTCAGAACCTATTTCATGATCACGTAAACGATGTCAGAGTATGAAATAAAGGATACCCACGGGAAGAAAAATATCAAGGATAAACTAGCGGACGACCTCGGCGCCTGATCCGATGTCGTGAGACAGCGCTAACATCGTTAAGTTCTCTGATGTCATAACGATCATGTAAATAATGTCAGACTATGAAATAAATGATGACCACAGAAAAAATGAAAAGGATGAAATAGCGGACGACCTCCGCACCTGATCCGATGTCGTAGAGATAGCGCCAACATCGTGAAGTTCTCTGACGTCAAAACCTATTTTATGATCATGTAAAGGATGTCATGGTGTGAAATAAATGATACCCACGAGAAGAAAAATGTCAAGGATAAACTAGCGGACGACCTCCATGCCTCATCCGATGTCGTAGAGAAAGCGCCTACATCGTTAATTTGTCTGACGTCAGAACCTATTTTATGATCACATAAACGTGTCAAAGTATGAAATAAATGATACCCACAGGAAGAAAAATATCAAGGATAAACTAGCGGACGACCTCCGCGCCTGATCTAATGTCAGAGAGATAGCACCGACATCGTTAAGTTCTCTGACGTCAGAACCTATTTCATGATCACGTAAACGATGTCAGAGTATGAAATAAAGGATACCCACGGGAAGAAAAATATCAAGGATAAACTAGCGGACGACCTCCGCGCCTGATCTAATGTCAGAGAGATAGCACCGACATCGTTAAGTTCTCTAACGTCAGAACCTATTTCATGATCACGTAAACGATGTCAGAGTATGAAATAAAGGATACCCACGGGAAGAAAAATATCAAGGATAAACTAGCGGACGACCTCCGTGCCTGATCTAATGTCGGAGAAATAGTGCCGACATCGTTTTGTCTGACGTCAGAGCCTATTTATGATCACGTCAACGATGTCAGAGTATGAAATAAATGATACCCACGGGAAGAATTATATCAAGGATAAACTAGCGGACGACCTCCGCGCCTTGTCTGATTTCGTACAGATTTAGCCGACATCGTTAGTTTTCTGACAATTAACTTTTAATTAAATGAAATACGTTCGTCAAAATTAAAAAGCGCAATGTTTGAACATCCCTTCTGACTCGAAAAATATTTTAACACTATTGTTAGACGATTTGTAACGAATGTCTAATTTATTGACTTTCAATATAAATGAAAAAAATATATATAATTCGTCCGTCAAAATTAAAAAGCGCAACGTTTGGACATCCCTTCACACAAAGGAAATTTCTTATCATGAACTCAAAACATCTGTGATTGATCACCTTTTAATAAAAATGAAGAAATACGTCCGTCAGAATTAAAATGCGGGACGTTTTGACTCAGGATATTTCTTAAAATGATCACCAACGATCTGCAATGAATCTCAAATCCATACATCGGCAAACTGCTTTTCTTTTCGTCACATTAATCACTTGGGGAAAATCCCCCTGGACCCGGCTGTATCTGTTTCTAGCTGAGCAGAACCATTCTCCGTTCTGAACGGAGTACTTAAGCACTTTCTATTGACTCCTTTGTTATTAGTAATCCTTGCGTTTGTGGGTATCGTGAACGGAGTACTTCAGCGCTTTCTTTTGACTTCTTTGTTTACAGTAATCCTTGCGTTCAGGTGTATGCAGGGGGGAATACGAATGCGTTCGTTATGGGGATTAGCAAGACAATAGAGCATTCCGAACGCGTGCGAACTAAGGTGATATTAAATCTCTTGCGCCTTATTCATCTGCAAGATTTTTATACTTTTCACATTAGCTTTAATTGGTAATGAATTTCTTATATGATGAAGGATTAAAGATAAAATTTTGTATAATGGGTATTTGTAACAGTATCAATATCATAAATGGATTTTTCCATATTTGTGATATCTTTTACCTATTTTTTGCGGGTGCATGTTTGAGAAAGGTCAATTTGTATTTTCAGGAAGGGGTGGACGTTGGAACTAGTGTATATGTTTCACTTTTGTAATTTTATTCTTTATGGGGGCACATTCTTGGGAGAGTTTAAAACTAGTATTTATATTCAATTTTTAAGAAATAAAAGAAATATAATGAGTTGATAACATGCATTGAAGATAAATTATGTTTTCTTTTACACATTGCATTCCCATGATATATATCTGGCTATTTATTTTTTTTCTGTAAATAATGCAGTATACTCCAGAGATTAAATGATTGCAAGAATTCAATATAAATAATGCATTTGTTAAATGATATGTTAACATTTAATGTTTATATTTGTAATGCATTTAAAAAAAAATAATGAAGCAAACTTGTAAATGGAATGAATTCTTAAATGTAAAAAAGTTGATATATTCTATTCATTATTTTATTGATAAGAGATGACTCTGTTTGAAAAGTTCTTGGCGAAATTTTAATATTTTCGTCTGTGATTTTTCAATGTTAGATGACTTAATACGAGAGGTATTAAAGCCTAGAACATAACATTTCTATCTGTAAATATTGTAGTTATAAATAACAATGGATTAAACATTGGAATTATTGGATATGGAATAAGTACATGAATGGAAGAAAAGTGTTACTTATTATTCAATATTTTATCATTTTGATGAATCTGACTAAAGAAATCTTGGTGAAATTTTGATATTTACATCTGCAAATAATAAAGTTTGACAAGATTCTATGGAAATCGAAATGAATAGAATGAGGAAAAGTAAAACACCCTTTTAAATATTCCTAAGACATGTGCATATTTTAATGTAATTCATGCAGGATTGTGAGGAATTAGATTATCAAAATCCTCCAATATGATGTCCAATATCTCATGTTTTTCTATTAATAGAGAAAAACGTGTTATACCTTATACAATTTAAAGACTCAAATCCCGAGGACATCTTGATGATTGGATATAATTATATGAAGGAAAAATGATATTAAAATATTATTCCATTTTTGTCTCAATGAGATCTAAACAAATATTATGACAATGTGTGTTATTTTTTAAAGGAATTGTAGCTCGTCTTGCCTATTTCAGTTGTTTTTTCTGTCTGTAAATATTACAGTTTGATATCTTGCAAATAGTATGGAATGTAATAATGTTACAATTAAAAGCTAAAATACACAGTTGATAATGTATGATTCTACTTTGTATTTGAAGCAGATATTGGATGTGAGTTTTCAAATACTCCATAATTCCATATCTGATTTCATAACTTATAGCTCCTTATGAAATTAATGCAGACTAATGTACAAGAAAGAAAAAAAAAGTGAGTAAGAAAGAAAAAATGGAGGATAGAAAGAAAAAATAAGAAAGAAAGAAAGAAAAATGTAAGTGAAAGGAAGGCAGACTGAAGTAAAAAAGAAAGAAAAAGTAAATACTGAAAAGAAGTTAGGAAGGAAGAAAGAAAGAAAGAAAGTGAATAATGAAAGTGAGGAAGGCAGACAGAACGAAACAAAGGAATAAAGAAAGAAAGAAAGGAAAGGAAAGATAGGAATAAAAAGGAAAAAGTAAAGAAAAAAAGACCTTTTGATGACTTTGGATGTAGAAAATATTGAATCATTTCAAAATCCCCAAAATTTATGAAAATGTGAATTAGAAAACCGATGTCTATATAAAAAAAAAACAGTTTCCACTTCTTAGTCACTTCATCTTCCATTCAGTTTGTACAGTTTTCAGTTACACGCAATATGAGCAGACGGTTCGTGGTGAAAATAGCAACACGCAATAGTTCATTTCATCTTTTCCACGAACCGTCCGTGGTGAAATCGCGAGGCGCGATAGCGCACTGTATCTATTCCATGAACCGTCCTCTCTGTTAGGATGCCCATTGTGGCGTAAATAATTAAGTTCAAGAAAATGTAAAGATACGGGATGAAACTTTGGAACCTGAACTATCGAAAGAAGACACCGGTAAATAATTTGCTCTCCTTTTAGGTGCACTTAATGCTGGTTTAAAAAAAGCTTTTCTTTAAACGCGTTTTCTGCAAAACTATCTTTCGCATCAAAGTGCGCAGAGAGGACGGTCGTGGTGCATGCGACGATATACTGGTACAGCTGGCTAATTAGCCTGTCTGTAGATATAGTAACTAGATAAACAGATACTCACATAAAATCATAGAGGGAAAGCAAGGAGGATTCAATCTTGTTTCCCACCTTCATCAGGTGTAGACCTGTCTCTAAAACCCAGACCACCACTAATGTGGTTAGAGGTCAATATTGGGTTCATCCACTTTCATGACTTTGTTATAATAAATGTTCCAGAATATTAACTATTATGACTGTGCTTCATCATTTGTTCTACTAGCTAACACTCATCCACATATCTACCACGCTACTATATCTTAAGAGTGTTACAATAGCAATCTCATACAGCCAAAGATCTAAAGACACTTTGGCATGTGAGTGATCCCATTAGACGTTACCTTGGGCATCATGAACATCTTCACATCAGGGGGGAATGTACTGTGCTCCCCCCCCCCACAAAAAATGATGGAAGCAAAAAAAAATCCAGGCATATTTCACGAGGCAAAAAAGGTGAAGCTTTCTTTGAAATGCGAGTCCAACAATTCATATGCACGTTTTTCACGAATGTTTCAGAAACAGATTTTGAATTTTCTTTTTTTTTTGCCATACCACAAGCACTGAGAATGAGTGTGAGTTTACTTTCATTTTTGAGAGTTATGCTATTATTTATTGTATCCTACATAAATTAAATCCTGTATGCTGATTGGTTTAAATAGCATCATGTGACCAAACATATTCTCACTATTTTTGCGATGATGTCAAAAATGAAACGCCCATCGAAGAAAATGTGCTATACTGTGACGTCAATGATGGAATAGTCGACTATTCCATCATTGACATCACAGATCATTGACACAGATCATGCAATTTCTCGGGCGCACCGGTCAGTGAGTTGACTCTACCGGGCAAGTCCTGTGAAGGGGCGGGCCAGGCACAAATCCGCGTTCCTAACCATGGTTTCAGAAAAAGTTGATCAGCCTGCGCAGCGCGTTATATCTATATTTAAGTTCAGATTAGGAAAAGATGAACTACATATACATGTACAAGAGTAGATAAACCATTGTTCTACCTTATTCAGTTATTAAATGTAGGATATAAAACAAATATACCTGGGGCCTGTTTCACTAAACAGTACTTAGTGTAACGGGACTTAGTGTCGCTGCGACGCGTCATACACTAAGACGGGTCTTACTGACATCCTGTTGGTGCGTCAGTTCCACTAAACAGTTCTTTACTACGTCCTGTGTGCGACGCGTCTTAAACAATAAAACGTCTGGATTTTTAGTCTACGAAGCCTAATTTCGTGTCCTTCGACCTTGTGTGAAAATAAAAAGTAGTAATTTCCCGCAAGTTTTCGTCTGCATCGTCTGCGACTAAAAAGTGAAAGGAGGAGAAATTTTGTCACTTTAACATAATTTTGACTACTGTAGGATGATAACGGGAAGGTATGGTATTAACCTTTTTTCTTAAGACAACATATAGAAGTAAACTATTGAAAGAGAAATGTATGCAGTGGAAGTTGTATTTGATACCTCGACGAAAACAAAAGATTAACCAAAATTTTACATTTCCTTCACAGAAATATAAGACGATCTACGAGTCCCTTTCAGCGGCGCTTGCAAGGGAGGGATTTCAACGGAGATGTGGCACCGCCTGTCGAGACAAAATTAACAGAATTCGTGCCCAGTACCACGGCTACCGAACACCATTTTTGATGAACCGACAAGATTGAATACAAGTAAACAAAAACAATACGAGGTACAATACACGGAATTCTGGAAGTAAAAGATTTATTTTTCGGAAGCCGAGTTGCACTTGCACAAACGATCGCGCGTTAGCTCCGGTGGCAGCAAAAATCTAGCAGCCGACGTGAAGTTAGAAACACGCGCGAAAATGTTGACCTATACTTCCTGGGTCAAACTGCGCACTGTGATGCGCACTGGATCGGCCCGAATTCAGGGAGAAACAGCGTTAGAAAGATGGTCGTATAAACGCTGATTCTGTCGGATCGTGATTCATGTTGCTGTCTTGAATCATGATTCAAATCGTGATTCCAATCATGATTCTGGGTTGAGGTCGCATAAACGCAGCCTTAGTGGTCTTTGTGAAACTCCCGCTAAGACGCATCTTACACTAAGTCCCATAACCGGACTTATGGATGCTTAAGACGCATCTTAGCGCTTAGTGCTACAGGCCACAGGCCTTTATTTCGACAGTATAGAGGGATTTATTTATCCTCGGTTGTACTGGCCAAATTACTATTTTCCCCTTGGGGCTTCGCCCCTGGGAAAAATAGTAATGCCAGTCCAACCTCGGATGAGCTATACTTAGTCAAAGCCTGGTATATTTGTATACTATCTATTATTTCCTATCTACAGCATTCTACTGTTAGCAATTGTGATGATTGTATTCCTTGGATGCTGAAGCAGGAAATTTCTATTCTCTACATTTTACATTTGGACCAAGTTCAAATTTGATCTCTTAAACAATTCTTTAGTTAAACTTAAAACAAGACAAGTGGACAGATGACCTGAAAACAAAATGGCTTCAGCAACCTTTCATAGGCAAAGAACCGATGCATAATAATAGAATAAAGAGAGGTAGATAGAACAAAAAAGATGACAAAATAAACATGTACATCAAAGGATTTAAATAGAAGGGTCTGCACCATTGCATTTTTTGTTTAAATAATCATGGAGCCATATACACAAATATCCACTTTATTTCCATAATTAAAAATATAACATTAACTTTCATAAAAATATCAGAATTTAATATACTTACTAACGGTACTGTTTGGATAGTAAGCAAAGGCAGGACATGATGTTCCATTTTCTAAGCATCCATCTATTGTACTTAAATCATCCAAGCTAAAGCCATGACCAGGATCCACAAATCCTTCTTCGAAAGTAGCTGGAAGGTTTACACACAAGAGATATAATTGTCAACATATTCTTCACTTCATAAGACAAATGACTACTGCACCACAGTTGTAAATTATATCAGATTATTATCAGCAAAATCTAACTACAACTATCACTGAAGGTGATTAATACCCTGCCCTATGTCGTTACCATGGCAACAGTTTGCAACACATGGAAAAAAAATATGTCTTGCCCATCTTTACCAAAGGCCTACATATGAGCGAAATATAAGAATTGGTTAAAAACTTATGAAGTTTGAACTACAAGATTTTTGCCTAATATTTGACATGAGATATTGTTACCATGGCAACACAATTTCCAACACATTCAAAAATATCTCCTGAACATCTTTACCTCAAGACCAACGTGTGAGTCAAAGTTCATGAGAATTGGTTAAAAACTGATCAAGAAGTTTGAACCAAAAGATTTTTACACAATTTGGGCATATATTATGCTGCTACCATGGCAACACGATTTCCAACACACACAAAATATGTCTTGCACACCTTTACCTCAAGACCGATGTGTGAGCCAAATTTCATGAGAGTTGGTCGAAAACTGAGGAAGCAATTAAAACTGCAAGTTTTTAACCCAACTTTTGGCATATCTGTCGTTACCATGGCAACATAATTTCTGAAATACACACAAAAATATGTCTTGCACATCTTTACAACAATACCAATGTGTGTTCAAAACTTCATGAGAATTGGTTAAAATCTGAGGAATAAGTTTGAACTGCAATATTTTTACTTTATTTTGGCCAAAATATACTGTTACCATGGCAACACAATTTCCGACACATGCCAATGTGTTCCAAGGTTCATGACAATTGATTTAAAAAATAATTAGGAATACCTTTGAATCGCAAGATCTGCAACGGAACGATCGTACCCTATATACCCCCTTCAAACTTCATTTGGGCGGAGGTATAAAAGCAATGGATAAAGTGCCTCGTAATACCAGGAAAATTACATGTAATGAGTACAATATCCTCAAGTGCATCTTTGAAATATAATGCCATTATTCTAGATTTAATGTAAATTAATTTCAATTATAAAAAATGAATTTAATTTCATCACATTATTTACTAATATACTCCTAATTTACAGAACAAAAAATGCACAGACAGAGCAGTGAAGATGTCTTGATTTGTATAGATCCAAGGGACAAGGGTATACATGTACTCTGGGGAGACAAGAGAAAAATCATATTCTATATGTTATGTTTTCAAACATCATTGCGTATACTAGAAATAGTCAACTGTAAAACACTTGGAATTGAAATCTTCATGTACTTAAAAAGGAGTATGCTTTGTAAAAGAAGAGGAACGTCTCTGGCAGTCTCGCCTATATTATGCCATTTATTATAACAGCAGTGATAACTTTGAAAAACAACTATTGAATAGTCATTTACAAAAAAAACAACATAATTCACATGATAATAAAATACTATGTTCATTGACCCTAAATGACCTCTGACCTTTGTCATGTGACCTGAATCTCAAATAGGATATTCAATGATACTTGATTACGCTAATGTCTAAGTTTCATGAACTAGATCTTCATTTTTGAAAGTTATGATGGCAATTCAACTAATTCCCCCAACATTGCCAAAAAAATTGACCCTAAATGACCTTTGACCTTAGTCATGTGACCTGAAACTCACAAAGGATGTTCAGTGATACGTGATTACGCTTATGTCTGATCCATAAATTTTCAAAGTTATGATGAAAATCAACAAATACCTCCCAACATGGTCAAAGTTCATTTACCCTAAATGACCTTTGACCTTGTTTATGAGACCTGGGACTCAATCAGTGTATTCAGTAATACTTGATTACCATAATGTCCAAGTTTCATGAACTAGTCCCATATACTTTTTAAGTTATGATGACATTTCAAAAACTTTAAAAAAAAAATAAAATTTAACCTTCAGTTAGATTAGTTGATTCCCCCAATATGGTCTAAGTTCATTGACCTTAAATGACCTTGGACATGTGACATCAGACTCTGGCATGATGTTCAGTAATACTTGATAACCATAATGTCCAAGTTTTAAGAACTAGTCCCATATACTTTCTAAGTTATGACATTTCAAAAACTTAACTTTCGGTTAAAATTTGATGTTGACGACGCTGCCGTAGCCGCCGTCGGAAAAGCAGCGCCTATAGTCTCGCTCTGCTATGAAGGTGAGACAAAAATTAATTCAAATACATGTAGTACATGTACATTACTGCGTAGCCAAACTGATGAACCGAACCGAACACAAAGGCCTGGTTCGGTAAGAAAAATTTAGGCATACAAATTTTACCTAGTAGCATTGAATAACACAACAGAAGGACTCCATATAGATTTAAGTTTAAAATAAATAAATGGAGCACCTCTGGAAGTCTCGCCTGCATTACAGAATTCAATATAGCAGCAGTGCTGACTTTGAAAACTACTCTAAAGTAATTATTCACAAAAAAACATGATTCATATAATGATATAATACTATGTTCATTGACCCTAAATGACATTTGACCTTGATCATGTGACCTAAGACTTGTCAGTGATACTTGATTACCCTCATGTCCACATTTCATAAACTATATCCATAAACTCTCAAAGTTATGATGGCAACTTAACAATTACAAGAATTTCACACAATATATTTTTAAAATCCACTATAAAGCTTCTGTCTCGTCTTTGATTGAATTTTTATAAAATTTTAGAATATTTATAACCATGACATTCTTTCTTCATAAAATGAGAGGACATTTGAAGCAAAACTTGGTATAAAAGTGTGATTGAACTACATACTGCCGTAATCAATGTTGACTGTAATCGGTCATAATTGTTTTGTATTTTCATAGTTTCAGATAAGTGCAGAAATCTTGGGGTTATGTTTGATGCTGATATGTCCATGTCTACCCAGGTCTCTAGTATATGTCGATCAGTACAGTACCAATTACGGAATTTAGGGTTCATTAGGAAGTATCTCACTAAGTCTAGTACAGAAAAAATTATACATGCACTTATTACATCCCGTCTTGATTTTTGCAACGCTTTAGTATATAATGTTTCACAATCTCAATTAGATCGCCTTAGGAAACTCCAACATAATGCTGCCCGTATCGTCACCATGTCCCCCAAGAGGAACCACATAACCCCCCATTCTCAAATCTCTTCACTGGTTACCTGTTGTACAGCGCATTAAATTCAAAATCCTCCTACTTGTTTTCCATTCCATTCACATAACTGCACCTCAATACAACTCTTCCTTGATTACTCCATACAATCCCTCTCGCATCCTTAGGTCTTCTAGTTCATTCTTACTCACTGTACCACAATCTCATAATTCATGGGGGGATCGATCATTTCAACATGCTGGGCCTTTCCTATGGAATAAACTGCCAATAGAAATCCGCAATATTTCTTGTCTCACCACTTTCAAAAGTTCTCTTAAAACCTGGTTGTTCACGCAAGCTTTTAGGTAATTGTTTTTCTACCCCTTTTTTTAGTAGGTTTTTCTTTCTTTCTTCCTTCCTTTTTTCCTTTTCTTTTCTTTATTGTGCCATGAGCATCTTTTTATGATGGATACCGGCGCATTACAAATGTTCATATTATTATTATTATTATTATTATTATTTAATAAAAACAAAGACAGGACATAAATTCCTTTTTCGTAACTGACAAAGTATGAAAGCTTCGGTCTCATCTTTGATTGAATTTCTATCAATTTCAGAATTTTTTCATTAACATGAATACTGGGGGGAAATTTCAATACCCCGAGATGCCAAATTTCAAAATACCTACGTTATAATTATGATACTTTTTAATGGCAGCCATCTTGGATTTCAAGATGGCTGCCATTTTGCAGCTGAGGTAACAGGGGCCAAAAAGATTTCCCATAGAGTCGTGTGTTAAAGAGGCGCTCTAAAAAAAATAAATTAGGATGAAATTCTTACTACCAGTAGATAGGATAGAACAGACAGAAAAGGGTACCTCGCCAAGCTCATTGTCAGATTGCTAGGAGCCACCAATTTTTTAAATGAACTCACCCAGATATCAATATACTACAAATTTCACTGGCACATTATATGTAAAATTCAAGAAAATGAGTTCAATGATTTTCATGGCGGCCATCTTGGATTTCAAATGGCGGCTTACCCAATGGTCAAATCGCTTGAGGCAGGTAATATTTGAAATCAGCGCCCAAAATTAAGCATATATGCCAAATTTCAATACAGCAGTTCATATAAAAAAAGAGAAAATGATTGCAATAATATATCATAGCGGCCATCTTGGATTACAAGCTGGCAGCCATTTTGCCGCCGACCAAATGGTCAAACTGCTAGGTGCTGCCAATATTTGAAATCAGTGTCTAAAAAATACCCAACATACCAAATTTCAGTGTCACATGTCATGTAAAACTGAAAAAAAATGACATTAAAGGTCAAGTCCACCTCAGAAAAATGTTGATTTGAATCAATAGAGAAAAATCAGACAAGCACAATGCTGAAAATTTTATCAAATTAGGATGTAAAATATTAAAGAATGTTATGACATTTCAAAGTTTCGCTTATTTTTAACAGAATAGTGATATGAACGACCCAGTTACATCCAAATGAGTCGATGATGTCACTCACTATTTTTATTTTTATTGTTTGATTTCAATTTTTACGAATTTGACGTTTAGGACCTACTTGCCTGAAGCACAGAATGTTCAAATAATGAAATTCCACGTGTTCAGGGAGGAATGAAACTTCATTTCACATGACAATGACGAGAAAAAGAATTCATATTTCACATAACACAAGGCAAAAGCAACTTTGTGTCTCGCCCACTTTTGAAAATATCCAGAAATATCGTGATTTGCGAGGGCACGCAAGATAATTATATTGAAACTTCATTGTGAAATGTCTGGGATGGAATAACACTTGTCATAAGAGCCTTGCACGTAAACTTTAATGTTGACCTCAAAATGACCTTTGACCTTACCATGTGACCTCGGACTGCAGCATAACATGAAGGTCCCCTAAGTCCATCTACCATCCAAGTTTGGTTGAAAAGTGACTTACAATTGCGGAGTTAGGTGTCATAAAAGAGTCTTGCATGTAAACATTAACATTGACCTGAAAATTACCTTTGAACTTATCATGTGACCTACGGCTGCAGCATAACATGCAGGTCCCCCAAGTCCATCTACCATCCAAGTTTGGTTGAAAAGCGACTTACGGTTGCGGAGTTAGGTGTCATAATAGTCTTGCATGTAAACTTTAACGTTGACCTGAAAATGACCTTTGACCTTACCATGTGACCTCCGACTGCAGCATAACATGCAGATCCCCCAAGTCCATCTACCATCCAAGTTTGGCTGAAATACAACTTACGGTTGCGGAGTTAAGTGTCATTAGAGAGTCTTGCATGTAAATTTTAATGTTGACCTAAAAATGACCTTTGACCTTATCATGTGACCTCCGACTGCAGCATAACATTCAGGTCCCCCAAGTCGATCTACCATCCAAGTTTGGTTGAAAAGCGACATACGGTTGTGGAGTTAGGTGTCAAAAGAGAGTCTTGCATGTAAACTTTAACGTTGACCTGAAAATGACCTTTGACCTTACCATGTGACCTCAGACTGCAGCATAACATGCAGGTCCCCCAGGGCCATCTACCATCCAAGTTTGGTTGAAAAGCGACTTACGGTTGTGGAGTTATGTGTCATTACAGGTTTGTGACGGACGGACGACGGACGATATTTTGATCCCTAAGTCTCGCCTTCACCTCTGGTGGGCGAGACAAAAATACAAAAGAAATAGTGAGTGATGTCATCAGTTCCCTCATTTGCATACCGACCGAGATGTGCATATAACTGTTTTGTGAAATGAAGCGCAACTTTAAAATGTCATAACTTTCTTATTTTACATCCGATCTAAAAAAGAAATTTCAGTGTTATGCTGTTGAATTTTTTTTTATTCAAATCAAGTTTTTGTTGAGGTGGACTTGTCCTTTAATGATTTCTCATGGCGGCCATCTTGGACTTCAAAATGGCGGCCGACCTTCTCGTCAAATCGCTTTGGGCCGGCAATTTTTTAAGTCAGCACCCCAAATTTAGCCTATATGCCAAATTTCAATACCGCAGTTCATATAAAACTCGAGAGAATGATTGCAATAATAAATCATGGCGGCCATCTTGGATTTCAAGATGGCGGCCATTTTGCCGCAGACCAAATGGTCAAATTGCTGGGGGCTGGTAATATTTGAAATCAGTGCCTCAAATTACCCCTACATGCCAAATTTGAGTGTCACATGGCATGCAAAACTCAAGAAAATGACATTTAATGATTTTTCATGGTGGCCATCTTGGATTTAAAAATGGCGGCCGACCTGATGATCAAATCACTTGGGGCTGGCAATTTTTGAAGTCAGCGCCCAAAAATACCCCTGCATGCCAAATTTCACTTTCTGGAAGATTCAAGCATCTTTTTCACATATCTACTGGACTATATATTAAGTTCATCTAACATTTACGTGTGATTGAAAAGTAATTTACGGTTGCAGAGCTATTTGTCATAAGAGAGTCTTAAGGCCACCGCACACCTTACGACGCGACCTGTCGCCGACTGGCTTGCGACTGAGTGAGGGGAGATGTGACGTCACAGCTCTTGTCAGCTTGAGCGTCGCAGACCGGTCAGAGACAAGTCGCAAGGAAAATCGGAAGGATTTGACATGTCGAATCCTTATGACTGGATCGCAAGCTCAATCCAACCTCCAGCCAATCAGACAGCAGAGTTGCATAACGCGTATTATGATAAACAACGCGCATACGCAGTAGTAAGCGCAATTTCTCAGATGCTATGCCAAAAGCGCATGCGTGAGTCGCAGATCGTATCGCAAGGTGTGCAGTGTCGAGGCTTATGACTGCCTTGCGATTCATCTCCCCTCACTCAGTCGCAAGCCAGTCGCCGACCAGTTGGGTCGTAAGGTCATAGGCGGCGGAAGCGGGGGGGGACGTGTCCCCCCTCCTAAATTTGAGGAGGGGGGACAGTCCCCCCCCTAAATTTGTTGTTTTTTTTTTGTTTTTTTTTGCTTGTCAATTTATTTTCCTACGTCCCCCCTAAAATTTTTCGGTTGAGAACCTTTTTCTTTTTAGTTGTCCCCTCCTAAAATTTTTGGCTTCCGCCGGCAATGCGTAAGGTGTGCGGTGGCCTTTACATGTAAACTTTAACGTTAACCTGAAAATGACCTTTGATGATGACCTGGGATCCATGCTAGTATCGTATACAACAAATTATATGACCCTAGGTAAAGTTAAACTGAAATTATCGCGTTTACAAGGACTGCAGAAGGGCAAGATGAAAGGTCACTGTGACCTCAAAATCAATAGGCTTCCTAGGAATCATGCTAGTATCATCCACACCATATTATATGAGCCTAGGTTAAGTCAAACTGAAGTTATCGCGTTTACAAGGAAATGCGTGCCCTTCCCTCCAACAGGCCCCTGAGGTAAAGGTTATTTGAAAGAGTGGGAAAAGTAACCCCCTTTCTCCCGATCTGCTTGAGACACCTGAACCCTGCTCCCTGCTCCTCCTTCCTCTTCTTCTGTATATACCATCTCTTTATCTTCTTTATTTTCGAATATTAATTCCTGTTGTTTATTGTGTAATTTTACCTTTTATCATAATTATAATTCTGTACAATATGAAGACCCTACTGTAAGTTTTCGAGCTGTCCTGTTCAAGATTAATGATTTTAATGCTACTGTATTTTGTTTTGGTGACTATAAGTATTGGCTAAATAAATCAATTTATCAATCAATCAGTCAATATTTTTCTGCGGGTTAGCCCATTAGCCCATTTTTCATCAATCGAGGTCTCTGCTACCAAGATTGACTAAGGAGTGGAGGGAGGTGGGGGCATATCATCACTCACTTTCGCCCCAGACAAGTGCCTGTTTGACATATTTTTATTGCGAGGGCTTCTCTTTTCCTCCTATCTCCCTGTTCTCTCTTTCTTTGTTTTTGCGTTTGTGACATTTTTAGATTTCAAAGATCAGCTGTCCCAATCTAAATTTCCACCGTCTCATATTATTCCTTCCCTTCTGTTATGGTCAAGCTCTCCTCCAATAAAAGTTACCCTATTATTATTTGCCCCTCTATCATTCTACCGGCCTGCAATCTCCTTTTGACCAGTTCGTAGTTACTTCATGGGCAATTTTGGTCAAATGACCTTTCATTTTTTTCATTATGATAGGCAGATTTCAAAGCAAGATATTACGTAAGCTTGCCTTACATAGCAGGATGAAGAAATTGAATAGATCAGGTGACTAGAATAGTACACCAATGAACACTTAATGAAGGTATCTGTTGCATTCCTACTTTGAATGCACATCTTAGCATGTTGGAAATACCAGTTGTTCGTGGAAGCATTGTTGTTTTTTCTGGATGTAAATGAAAACGATAATTAGAAAGAATATATGAATAATCAAGACATCAAAGTTGGTGCTTATCTTATTAGATTTTAAAGCACCATGTCACTTTAGTACAAATGACCTTCTTCTGATCATGCGTAGAATCTTTTGATCATGCGCAGAAAGGAACTACGAACTGGCTTATTAAACACTGAAACTGCAGTGGTCATCGCAAGGGGCAAAGGTACGTGGAATATACCACCAGACTCCAGTATCGGACTGGATAATCTGAACGTACAGCCAGGGCAATCAGCACTGTCTGCACACGCTAAAATTTATCATTCTTCAGCTCGCGTGCTAAGAAAGAACTTAATTTTTCTCTTCATTACGAAACTCATCGTAAAAAATGTTATCCAACATGGATTGCTATACTTGTAACTGTAAGATTTATTGTTATGTATCATTTACACATTATGAGATGATAACCCTTCTTCGGGAGAACAATGGTATAGTCGAATCTGACAATTTTCTTTTAGAAATATAACAAAAATTAACCTAATTTCGAAGGCCTGACATTTTAAGTGATGGAGAAAATAGCCTACCAACGTTAACAGTTCAGGAAAATTCTAGTTAATGCAAATTGTAATAAGATGTTTTTTAAAACAATGAAAAATTATGAAGATATTGAAAATAAGGATTTTGAAATGCTATATATAATTTACGCTATATTTTCATAAATTTTGGCATATTGTATCACTCATCAAAATTACTGGTAATTCTAAATCTTATCCACAATTGCTTGTAAATTCGATATAGGTTGGTACACCGAGAGTCAATGTAAATGACAAACACTCATAGCCTTACTAAATTTTAACAATTCCATTAGTTTTTAGGATTCTAATATCGCATACATATTGGAGAGAGTGTCAGAGTGAGCGAGAGGATGCTCACAAGCGTCGCTTACAAGACTGCTAGGCAACCTACCGCGAGAGGGCTTTTATAATGGCAGGCTACGCTGAGTTGATACATAGCCTATAGGCGTTTCACGTACGTGTCATGTAAGAAAGGTTCACCAGTCGTTCTTAAAGTCACTCTTAACTTACGAACAGCTTTATGAAACAGCCCCCTGGTGGGCAAGACAAAAATTTCATTCAACCTTAAAATAATGCTTATTATGTGAAAGGTGAGGATGTATTCATGTTGAATGTGTTCCTTGAAATATTTTTTTTGCGCTCATATCTCTTCGCTTAGTATGGATTCTAAAGCATCGCTAGTTCAGTGGCAGATACAAAGTTTGCCCAGCGCAAGTATTGTGACATCACTACTCAATACGTAATATTGATTTATATGTGAAAATACACTTTTCAAGTACACAAAGTCTATGGGGAAATAAAATTTCCATTTTTCAGACATGCTGATACAGAATTAAAGATTTTCTAAAAAAAATAAAATGCCATTTCTTACAAGGAAATCACAGTCCCTCGATATACTTAGGTACAATAAAACCTAGTATCAATATTTTTAGAGTATCACATTTCACTGATATTCTTTTTTAATTTACAGGTGTATGATACATGTGAGCTGCTCACATATCATGACACAACTAAAAAATTAATTCATGGATTTTCTTCAAACCATCACCAATATCTTTTAATATTTTTTTCTAGTATTTTTCAATAAACTTTTTCTCAGGGTGAACAATTTCACAATTTGATTCAAACTTGAAATGAAAGTTTATTATTGGGCTCACATTTAAAGTGTTTGGTATGAGGTAAAAGAGATGAAAATACTGGATATTAACATGTAGAGAGAAAAGACAATCTGATAGAGAGAGAGGCATTTTTTTCACATTTAACTTAACTTCACAGTTATATAAAAAATATTGGTTATCTTCATGAAAGGTGTGTTGTGTCCCTTTACTATAGAACAGAAAAATCAATACTTACTAAAACATTTCTCGTCAATGTCAATCAAGTATCTGTGAAAGCAATTGAAACAATGAAGTTAACAATATGATATGGAATTGAAATTACAAGAATCAGAGTATTACATTTACATGAAGAACAATAAAGTGTTAGAATAAAGTGCACAAATCGTGATCGGTAAGGCTGACATTGAACTAATATTGTGCCAATTTTGGCATTATCGGCATTTATGCAATGTTGGCAACAAGTCAAATTATGTTGGGCCAACGTAAATATTCTAACCCAATTACAATATCACAAACTTGATATCCACCAACATCATGCCAACGTCAAAATGTTGACAATAAGGAAAGGTTGGAAAAGTGTCAACGTATATAATATTGGGCTAACGTTGTAATTCGACTTCTTTATGATGTCACAAAAGTCGTGTTGGAACAACATAAATACAACATCAACAATATTGTCAGTTGTGGAACGTTGGCAAACAGTCTAAAAAATAATGTTGGGCCTTCGTAATTACTTAGACCTGAAAATGATATCGCGAAATTGATATCCGATTACGCCAACATCATCTGGTAAAGGTAAAAAATATAAATGCTAAGCCACTATTAAAATCTCAACTTTTTCATGTCGCAAAAGTAGTGTTGGACAAACATTAATAAGACAAGAATATCGCCAATCTCGAAGTGTTGGCATTTGGTAAAGATTATAATGTTAGGCCAATGTAAATACCGCAAAAATTGATATCCGTCCAACATCATGCCAACAAAACAATGTTGACAATAGGGAAAGGTTGGCAAAGAGTCAACACATAAATACTGGACCGAGATTGCAACTTTTATTTTTTTCTAATGTCGCAGAAGTAGTGTTGGGCCAACATCAATACAACATCAACAATATCGTCAGTCTGGAAATTTACATGAGTGTGGTGACATCATAAATCAAAAAATCACTCATTTTTACTTCCTACGCCATTTTGATGACGTCACAATGTACTTAATAAAAGTCAAACATGACATGAAATCATATGTATGGATCATAATTGATCCAACCATGAACAGTCAAAATAGGAGTCCCTGTTCTTTCTGTTGAGCTATGTACAGTGAATTTCATATATAGGGACAGTGATTTTCCGCGATCGCGGAATACGGACGGAATTCACGGAATCGGCTGTTTGAAACGGAAAGTGGCTTTTCAAACAGAAAATCACGGAAAACATGTTTTTTATCAAAATGCACAAAAAAGCAACAGAAATTAATCCCAAATCCTCAACAAAATACCAATATCAACCTAAAAAACACGATCTCACTTTGCAACAACAATCGTGACAATCAACACATCGTAACTACACTCGATCCTCTCCATCACTCGATCGTATCCAAATTTGTTTACGCTTACGTCCGCATAGAAGGCAGAATCCGGCCGTGTGTTGCTGCCCTCTACGTTCGGTAATAATATAATGATCACAGTGATTCATCAAATCCAAAATGGCGGCTATTCGGAAGTCGTCGACTGCTCAAAACGATGTCCGAAAAGTCCCCAAATCAGCGATAAAATCCCATTTAACAATAAAATAATGCTAATAATATGAAAGGTGAGAATATATTCATGTTGATTATGTTTCCCTAAATATTTTATGAGCTCGAATCTCTTCGATTAATATGGATTTTAAAGCGATGTTAGTACATTAGTAGATGCAAATTTTGAGCAGCGCTAGCATTTTGACATCGCTACTCGTTGCATATTGGTTTTCTATGTAAACGGAATTGTCAATTTTTCTTGTACATAAAGTCTATGGGGAAACAGAATTTCCGTTTTCAGGCATGCTGAAACGGAATTTGAAATTTTCTGAAACGGAAAAGGCAATTTTTAGAAATGGAAAATCACTGTCCCTACATATAGGCATATTTTTACCCATTTATGACTTATTTTGAGAGTTTGTAGGGACAGTGATTTTCCGCAATTGCGGAAAATAAACGAAATTCACAGAAAGGACCTATTGAAACGGAAAGTGGCATTTCAAATGGAAAATCACGGAAAACATGTTTTTCCTCAAAACACACAGAAGAGCAATAGAAACTACTAAAAAATCTCAACAAAATGAAAATATTAAATGGCCACAAAACCCCAGAAAACATGATCTTACTTCACTACAATCATGACAATTTACACATTGTGACTGCACATGACTTCATCACACTCGATCGTCCCCCCCTCGCGCCCATACCGTACCCTGGCTTGGCCAGGTGCAGGCCGGGCGGAGTTGAGCTTATCGAAAACATTCATGCGCACATTTCAACAACACGATTGTGTGTTGCTGCCCTCTACCTTCAAAAATGTAACAGCACGATATCGAGGTCTTGAAATCCAAAATGGCGGATAGGGGAAAATCGTTGACTGCTGAAAACGATGTCCAAAAAAAAACCAAATTACCGATGAAATTTAATTTTATCGTTAAATAATGCTAATATTGTGAAAGGTGGGGATGTATTCATGTTAAATGTGTTTGTCAAAATATTTTGTGTACCCGCATAGATCCAATTAAAACGGATTCAACTGCGGTGTTGGTACAGTGGCAGAAACCAATTTTGACCAGTGCGAGTGTTGTGATATTGCTATTCAATGGGTAAACAGAATTGTCAATTTTTTTGTACACAAAGTCTATGGAGAAACAGAATTTCCATTTTCTGACGTGCTGAAATGGAATAAAAGATTTTCTGAAACAGAAAAGACAATTTTTTTAAATGGAAAGTCACTGTCCTTAAGTTTGCACGTGCGAGTGATGCAAATTTGAATGGATGCCCATTCCCGTATTATTGATCGTAAGAGGCTGAGGGAGGTATCAAATTAATCAGAAGGTAATGGACAATGGACAGTATACACATTGTAAAAGAAATTGATGGCTCGAAGATGCATAAAGATGTTACAAGCAAAAACACACACGCATACCCGCAAAATTGTTGAAATGTTCAAAATGAAATGAAACATACCCATTCATGGTTGATTTGGGGCATTTCAAAATTTTGATGGGGGTGTACATGCCTCTAATCGAGCCGCTTCACGATTGAAAATGTGTGATTTTACGCATTAGCAGTACGGCAAAAAAAAATGCACGAGGGATGCCCTTTTAACAGTACAGCTTAATGAGACCCATAATTGACAAAAAAAAATGAGTTTTAGAACTTCATAATATACCATCATAATCAGAAATCACTTTAAAAAAGGCTTGCTCAAATTTAATACTACGAAACACCCAATGAAATCACATAGATGATAATCCCATGGTGGAAATATTACCAAAAGGCCCATTTTGATATAATGAGTGCCCCTTTCTGGCTTTGCGCCCCCCCCCCCCAGAAATTACGCTTGGCCACGCAACTGCCTTCCCATCCTCTTAACAGTTGAAAATGAAACAGTGTTTCTAACCCCCCCCCCCACCAAGCTTGCCCTTTCGGTTTTCCCCGCTTCGCCACAGATTTCATTTTTCAGATTAACGAACCTTCGGATTAATGAACCTTATTTCGTTTTCAGACTAAAGAACCTTCTGAATTAAGAACCTTATTTTGCTTTCGGAGTAACAAACCTTCGTAATAACGAAGCTTCGGAATAACGCAACAAATGTTCGAATTAACAAACCCTTTTTCATCTTTGGTTTAATAACGAACATCGGGTATAGGCAATTTGCATGTTTCGAAAATAAGAGCCTGTATTGTTGATCAAATAATCATCAGTTACAATAATAATGACAAATCTACATGAAGGGGTTAAACCACTTGGATCTAAAAGCAAGTTGCTGTTGACTCGTTACTATATGGTGCTCTCTCACTTTCTCTATATATGTATATGTATTTATACATACATCAGAAATGCGAAACAAACTCATGAGTAATGCAGTTTTTGCAATGCCAACAATTCAGTTCTTTAGGGACAGTGATTTTCCGCGATCGCGGAAAACGGACGGAATTCACGGAAAGGGCCTTTTGAAACGGAAAGTGGCATTTCAAACGGAAAATCACGGAAAACGTATTTTCCCTCGAAATACACAGAATATCAACAGAAATTACTCCAAAATCACAACAAAATGAGAATATTAAATGGCCACAAAACCCCAGAAAACACGATCTCACTTCGCTACAATCATGACAATTCACACATCGTTACTGCATTCGACATTAGCACACTCGATTGTACCCCGGCGCCGTCCGGGTTGAGCCAAGGCCCTTTGGGTTGAGCTTCATATATGCACACATATCGTTCCAACTACACGGTCGTGTGTTGCTGCCCTCTATGTTTGAAGATGTAACAGCACGATATCGTGGTCTTAAAATGCAAGATGGCGGATTGGTGAAAGTCGTTGACAGATGATACCGATGTCAAAAAAAGCCCAAAATAATCGATGAAATATCATTTCATCGTAAAATAATGCTAATAATGTGAACGGTGAGGATGTATGCATGCTAAATATGTTCATAAAAATAATTTATGCACCCGCATAGATCCGATTAGAACGGATTCTATTGTGTTGTTGATACAGTAGCAGATACAAATTTTGACCAGTGCGAGTGTACGTGTTGTGATTTTGCTATTCAATGTGTAAACGGAATTGCCACTTTTTCGTGTGTACAAAGTCTGTGGGGAAACGGAATTTCCGTTTTCTGACATGCTGAAACGGAATTTGGGATTTTCTCAAATGGAAAAGGCATTTTTTGAAACGGAAAATCACTGTCCCTAGTTCTTTTATTCACTCTCCTAATTTTCGGTAGACCTCTACCTTCTTCAGGGAAGATTTGTGAATTGTGACAAGTTTGAATGACAGTTGTAGCGTGCGCGATCTCAGCGGGACTAGGGTAACTGCTGCTAGGTGCGCAAAATGATGTTATGAATGTATATTGCACGCTTTGGGGTAAATGATCATTAATGACGTAAGTTACGTAATAATAAAAGAGTATGATTTAAAGTTTCGTAACAATAAAAATATTTCGTAATTGTCACGGCCCTATATTGGGGTCCGGAAAGAAAAGAGAGAGGTAGACTTGTGAATGGATACTCAGTGCAACAAACCCTGACACTTTGAGTAAATTTCATAATATCATTTAATTAATAAGTTCTTG
Source organism: Lytechinus variegatus (assembly GCF_018143015.1). NCBI lineage: Eukaryota > Metazoa > Echinodermata > Echinoidea > Temnopleuroida > Toxopneustidae > Lytechinus > Lytechinus variegatus. The sequence goes on along the minus strand of NC_054741.1, from coordinate 41,276,594 downwards.
TTCCCATGTCAATTTACAACAGAGGAAAGGAGTTATTATTAATTACAAAAGCTTGGAAAACCTAATTGAACACTAGTGTGTTCGAAATACATTTGAGAGTTTGACTCATATATCAATTGAAGAGGAAAAATATTCACGGACTAAATGAAACACCCACACCCAATCACACACACGCATTCACACGAAACCTGATTATCAGTTCGCGGTAGGGTGGAGCCCCTTGGTTTTGAAACACAGTTCCAACTCTTGCCAGTGATGGCGCTGTCGATATTTCTGCGACAAATTGGTGATCTGAACGATGTTGCGACGTCCCAAAACGACCTTGAGCTGTCCTTGACGATCAGTATTGGCTGCATAATCGTACCCAATAGGGTAGCCGACCCCAGTCCCGACGATGGAACTTTATATTAAAACAATAATCCAAAATGTCTTTCGAGAATAGGATCTTTGAGATTAAGAATTATATTTACCCAAACAAACATTCGCATTCATCCCGAAGCATACATGCCAATCATGTCCGTTTGGATTACATTTCCTCATTTTACCTAACGCATTAAAGATCGAGGTAAACAAATCTTTTATAAATAAATCATTTCAAAAGACTGAACCATCCTTTCATATGCTCTTTAAAACATTTCACAAGAATAATAAATTAACAATCAATGATGGAAATGATCTACAAAAGAGGCTTCGATCACATTAGCTATTCATTTCTTCCGTTTTTTCCATTTAGTAATTGAGTTTAATCTATAGCAATACTCAAGAACTATTAATTTGAAATCAGTTCAATATTTAGCATTCACATGCTTTCAAAAGTCGTATTTTGCCTTAAAGATGGCGAGAGATAAATAAATACAATCGTTGCTTACCACCGCAGTGAGTTTTTCAGATACACCAAAAAGGACGACTTCTCTACATGTCTCATAAGTTGATTAAAAGCTTGGTAAACAATTACTGAAGACTTCAAAAAATAAGATTCATTTGGTGACTAAATAACTCGAAAATACAACTCAGGAAACATAAAAATGGCGACTGGCAGGAATTAAACTAAGACGACTTCATGTCTTCACTCAACGAAAGCAAAAAACTTAATGCCTGCTACTAGCTTGTACATCACCCAATACACCTTACCCGACGTATAAACTTGGGCGTGGCACATACGTGTACATGTATACATTTGTACAGATTCAATTACGAGCCACGTACGCTCGGTGAACTAATTTGCATTATTACCATAGTGACGAGCGGCAATTTGCCACGAAGCTATTTTGCTATACATTTGAATAGGCCCAATCATTGACCAGTATTTTGTTTAAACGTAAATATTAAGGAATCTTTTCCTCAGTTAAATTTTTGGAGATAAAAGTAAGCAAAATATATTCTTTAAAAAATGACAATTTAGGAACTCGACTTGTGACAGTAATAATAAGAGTGTCTAGCTGAGACCGCGCACGCTGCACATTGCACAGAGAGATTATAATGAACATGAAAGCTGAATTAAGGAAATTAAGGAGAAAGATATGATTATCTAAGAATGTGAATGCGTTGAGCCAAGACAGATCTTTGTTGAGGCCGCTTTCAAATGTGCGGCTTTTGACAATATGTCTCAGCTCAGCCCATTTCCATTCCTCTGCTGATCTGTATCCTCCGCTGAAGATGCAGACTTTGATATCTTTGACAGAGTGATTAGGAAGGTTGAAGTGGTCGGCCACAGGAAAGTCCTTTTTGTTTTTGGAGATGGAGCTTTTGTGGTTATTGAATCTGGTGCGAAATTTGGTGCTGGTTTCACCAATGTAAGAGACCCCGGGCATTTGGTACACATTATGCAATACAAGACACTCTGTGCGTCACATGTGTGGTTAGGGGGGTGGACAGTAAGACAGTGGCTTGCCACATCTTTTGTTGCCTTTTGGGGGCGAAGCCACGATGCCAAGTGTGCACTCACTTAACCACCGACGGCACAGTAGAAATTTCTCTGAACTAGACCAATAAACTGACAGAGATATGATGGTAATTCAAAAAAAAAAAACACGGCGAAAGTTCATTGACCTTACACGACCTTTGACCTTGTTCATGTGACCTGAAACTTGCATAGGATGTTCAGTGATACTTGATTACTCTTATGTCCAAGTTTCATGAATCAGATCCATAAACTTTCAAAGTTATGATGGTAAATCAATAGATACACCCAATTCGGCCAAAGTTCCTTGACATTTGACCTTAGTCATGTGACCTGAAATGCGCACAGGATGTTCAGTGATACTTGATTACTCTTATGTCTAAGTTTAATGAACTAGACCAATAAACTTTCAAAGTTATAATGGTAATTCAACAGATACCCCCGATTCGGTCAAAGTTCATTGACCCTAAATGACCTTTGACCTTAATCATGTGACCTGAAACATGCACACAGGATGTTCGGTGATACTTGATTACTATTATGTCCAAGTTTCATGAATCAGATCCATAAACTTTCAAAGTTATAATGGTAATTCAAGAGATACACCCAATTCGGCCAAAGTTCAATGACCTTTGACCTAAGTCATGTGACCTGAAATGCGCACAGGATGTTCAGTGATACTTGAATACTCTTATGTCCAAGTTTAATGAACTAGACCAATAAACTTTCAAAGTTATAATGGTAATTCAACAGATACCCCAATTCGGCCAAAGTTCAGTGACCCTAAATGACCTTGGTCATGTGACATGAAACTCATGCAGGATGTTCAATGAAACTTGATTAATCTTATGTCCAAGTTTCATGAACTAGGTCCATATTTTTTCTAAGTTATGATGACATTTCAAAAACTTAACCAGAATGCTCAGTAGTGAGCATATTATTTACTAACAAGCTATACTTACCTATACCATCTCATCAAATTGCTATTCGTTACCCTGACTCGAATAGCCACCGGTAAAAAACTCCCCGAAAGAGGCTAACTGCAATCAGATAGCCTGGGAAACCCGTCACGGGACGAGACCCATAAAACCCCCTCGCCACATACAAGCCTCCTCTTTCGTTGCCAAGGAGGGGCGAGGTCTGCTGGGGAGGACGGGAGGGGAGCTATAGGTAAGTATAGCTTGTTAGTAAATAATATGCTCACTACTGAGCATTCTGATTTACTACACTGCGCTATACTTACCTATACCATCTCATCAAATTGCTAGAATAGCACGGAAAAACTGGAGGAGGGGCAGAAACGAGACCCTTTCCAGACAAGTAGGCAAAACAATGATAAAGAAACTGATTTACTGTAAAATGGAGTAGTCTCCCAACTGGAGAAGCTACTCTTGTAATAAAGGGATAAGAATCATCAACCATGTTAATGAAATATATCAACTGGAAATAGCCTAGGAAAAATTAGGACAAGACAAGAACCGCCAAGGCAAAACCTGTGTCTTGGCTATTACATCAAATAAGTAATAAGATACAAGATATTGAATAGGTCCAATAGGATGCCTGGAGGATCTCCTCCAAAGAGGTACCCTGAAAAGTGCCCAAGATACTGCTATGCCCCGTGAATCGTGGGCTCTAAAGAATCCTGATAAAATGGCATTTTCTCCATCTGACCTGATCCCCTGCACTAACCTTCGAGAAATTGTAATTGGATTAACAGGGCTGTGAGGTTCTATTGAACTAATGAACAGTTGGTGGGAAGTGCGAATGTACTTTAATCAATGTACCACTTTAAGGCACGTACGGGACAACATAACCTATCTTCGGAAACTGACGAGAGACTGTAAAATCACATTGTTCACCCCAGGACTTGAACCTGGGACTCCAAGGACGCTAGTCAAGTGCGTTATCCATTCAGCCATGATATCCCCCTAATGGTTGGAAGAACATCACAGGATTTAGGGGTTTCTATTTCTTAGCTAGGAAATCAGGTCTAGTAAGGACAGCTGAATTGAGGTAGTTTCCCTATTATAGAAGCCTGAATGAATGGCTGCTATGGTTGACCAGTAACCCCTTATAAAAGAGACTGATAAACCTTCATCAAATAATAAAGGAAATAAATCTGCTATCTGACTTAAAGAGGCAGAAATTGGATCAATTTGTAAACTGCCACACCATCTGAAGTATCTCTGGAGTCTAGAATCATGAGTGTTCTAATTATGATGTATATTCATGCATTCATTGTTTTCTTAAAATTTCAATGAGCTTCTCTTGTTTACAAATGACATTATGCAAATTTCCTGTAGAAAAAATTTTACGACACTGATGGATTTCAATATAGTTACGATGAATTGGACGATTGATTGGATCAATCGTAACTCTTTGTAAGACAGGGCCCTGGTTTGAGAACAAACCTGTCATATCATAAGATATAACCTTTCTGGTGGAATCCCTAACAAATCTAGAATTGTCTTTTCTATCCTTTTCAAATAGTTATTTTGGATGGAGACCTCTTTACACAGCACTTGCTCAACCCTTTTGATAGTTGTTGGATTGCTGCAAGGTCCATAGGGACTATTTGATATCATACGAGGGCTTCATGATCAAACCAATGACATTTTCATATTAATGAATATCGTACAGATGATGTGGAGCGTTGTGGCCCTGTGGATTAGTCTTCCAACTTAGTAACTGAGGGTCGTGGGCTCATATCCCAGTCATGGCATAATTACCTTCAGCAAATTTTTTTTTTTTTTTTTTTTATCCACATTGCGCAGCACTCAATCCAAGAGAGGTGAATGGGTACCTGGCAGGACTTTATTCCTCGAAACCCCAGGGTAATAATATCCAGGTCTTTGGACATAATGTGATATGTGCTAAACAAGAACTGATTTATTATCATTAACCAATTCCTGATGAAAGTTGCAGGCAAAATAAATGAGATACCATATTGGCCTTCAATTTGATGTAGGCAAAAAATTGACCACCCCTTGTACACTTTCAGAACCAGTTAGTTGGATCAGTTGGTAGAATGTACTTCTCACAAACAGGTGTGGGGGGGTATTTGCTACCACCCTGTTCGGCGTTCAACATTTAGAGTATAGAGCCTCATCGGTCTGGAGCTGCACAGTGGCTGCCGGGCTCACAATAAATTGGGTAAAAAGAATTATGGAATATTTCTAAACTCAGATTTCTATTACGAACATTGAAATATTATCTTAATCACAATCCCTGATTGAGAACTCTGGGATTGTATGGGAATCTTTATCATTGGAACACACAGTAGATTTATGTCATAAATATTTCCAAGGAGAAGCTGATATCATTGTGGCAAGTGTGGTAGAAACTGATGGACAATAGCAGCAATTCTTAAGGGTTCACCACCCTCAGGCCTTGGTTTGAGATCTCAAGACTGTCTGAGCATCCAAAGACCACTCCATAAACCACATCTACAAGTTACTTCTGTCATTGCTTTATAAGCCAAAAATAGTGTAGATATATACCTCAGATGCCACAAAATTATCAAGAATATTACTAGGTCTACATTCTATACAAGTGAACGCAACTTTGTAAGTAACCCAAGTTTGGCAAGTTTTACCATTATGCCTGTATGATTTGCCTGGTATGATTTTGACAACCTCATCCATCACCACTATTTCCTCCTTTCTATGTTCTTCTGATATGAAAGGGTAGTTTTTTTTTTTTTTTTTTTTTTTTGGCACATGAACACCTCAATATTACATATAGCTATGGACTTGGAACAGATTTCAAATAATGAAAAGTAAAGGCAAAGAAATAGTCTTCTCCCTACTGCTTGTGGGGAAGGGTTAGTGTTAGATTGTCATAAGTCCCGGTTATGAGTGGGGGCCCTGAATTTGGTGCATTGAAAGAACGCCTGGCGGCCCCGTCCCCCACCATGAGGATTCCTATGACTTTCCCAGCGGCCCCTTTCATTCCTGGCGTCGCTACCAGAGCGAGGGAAGAGGGGGATGACCCTTTAAGTTCATTATAGGTCTAGGGTATGGAGCTAGAGCTAGCGTATGGAGGTCTCTGGTCTGGGCCTGGCCCTGGACTAGGGCCTGGCGGACTAGGTCTACTCGAGGAGAGCTAATAAAATGTCTTGTCAGCTGTGGTGTTGGCTGAAAAAGACTTGTGCAATACTTCTTGAAAGTGTCCATAAACAAGTCCTTACCTTCGCAAGGAAGCTTATTGAGAATGAGAAGTCCAGCTCAGTAGCTGCCCCTTTCTCAATCATCTTGAGAGCATCTAGTCTTTAGCCCTCCTTGCCCTTGTGCATAGCAGTGTTGATTGCTGCTTGCTCATACAGGAGATCAGCGATTTTGTGACTCTAGCAATAAGTTCTTGTCATTGGTAGAGACTCGGTCCAAGCCGCTCAGCTTCACTACGAGCGGATATCAGATACCCCTAGTACATCGCGAAAACCATACCGCTCCGGGCGGCCACGTCCAGCGCTGCAACTGTAAGCTGATAGTCGGCTGAGTGGTAACCAGTGCCGCGGCGAGGGTTACGGCCCGATCTAGTCTTCCTCGCTCCCACATCCCCGACACGGAAAGCAACGTCCGGGGCCGAAGGGATGCACAAAAAAATCCTCAAAGTCTTGAGCGGCAAACCGATAAAGTTCGAGACTTCTTTACTGATGGGTATAAGCCGAGAGTGTTGCTTATCTGAGAGCGGACGTCCCGAAAGCAGGATCTATATACGGAACGTCCATCTTGATCGCAGACGGACGAGTTCAGGCGGAAGATTGACTTCTCTCTCGCTCATTATTCGCTACGTATACGCTACTGGTATACTGTTTTCGGCCCGAAGATGAGGGCAGTATTTAAAAAGCATGTTCCCACTAGTCGGAGTATCGCGTTTGAGTAAGCCAGAACTCTCTCGTACCCCTAATGGTGAATCTCTTCAATCGAATCCCATTTGCTGGGCAGCTTTCAGGGAATGCAAGGAGCTGCTACACTGTTAGAAAAATTTTCCTTAAAATAAAAGAAGTTCCTGCAGCAGGGTCTGTTCTGTTGAATTGCAGAAAAGTTCCTGTTTAATGAATTTACAGAATGATTCTTTTATTGCTTTCTGCATAATCTTCTGTTTATTTTCTGTAAAATCACTTTTTTTTTTTTTTTTTTTTTACAGTGTATAAGAATTTGATGGGGGGAAATCGCCCCCAATCTCTTCTAATGAATTGGGTCGGTGGTAATCGAATTCCGAATCAGATTCTCCCACGATGGAAAACTCCTATTATCTACGGCTAGTACGAGGCGAGTTATCATTAGCCCCAACTCCGCGATCTGCATGAGGCGATCTAGGCCTCTCTCTCTACGTCTAGAGCATTGAATTATGGTCTAGAATGAGTCGAGTTTTCATTAGCTCATTGTCTCGGGCGGCTAGGGGTCGGGATGGGTCGATTGCAGCACCCGATGGGGGAGGATCGCCTGCAAGGCTTCCAAGATCCAACTACTACAATTGTTAATAATTTCTCTTAATTATTATTTTAGACCGCATGTACGTAGAATAGATCTTAATTCCACAGCACTGTATGAACTCTTGCACAATTCTACAAGTACGATGATACACCAACCTGGTGGACTGTACTATAGATAACTGATGATGACCCGTCTCGGCGGGGTCTGGCAATGAATGGACTGACCGGTCACAATCCCGGGCCAGTCGAAGCTTCTTATAAAATATAGGGATTGTAGTGGGTCGTTAACTCGAGCCTGATTGTCATTAGAACACGAGTGGTCATCGCGAGGCTTCTTCTTGCCCGCCCTATACTCTTTGATGAGGAGTTACCCCGATCGGAAGGAGTGTAAACAGCCTCTTCCGATTTATCCGTACCCTTGTCTACCTCCCGCCTAAGGGGCTGGGTGTCTGATTGTGTAGTGTCATTAGCCGGCGTTGTCTTGGCCGGGTTATAAGTGTTAGACTTCTTATTCTTCGGCTTTATCTTGGCCGCCTTATCATCGTGCTGTTATTATTTCTCGGCTTTGTCTTGACCGAGATAATGGCCCTCGGCTTTATCTTGACCGAGTTGATCTCCCCTTTTTATTGAGATCTTTAGGGTTGGAAAATAATAATGTTTATTTCAGTTATTTCTTCAGACATCGTGATTCATAAAAAAAATTTGCGCGGTGGCTAAACGTTTCGAGTGTACTCAACGACGTCGCGGTAACGAAAGAGGAGGCTTGTATGTGGCGAGGGGGTTTTATGGGTCTCGTCCCGTGACGGGTTTCCCAGGCTATCTGATTGCAGTTAGCCTCTTTCGGGGAGTTTTTTACCGGTGGCTATTCGAGTCAGGGTAACGAATAGCAATTTGATGAGATGGTATAGGTAAGTATAGCGCAGTGTAGTAAATCTTAGGTTAAGATTTTGATGTTGATTCCCCCAACATGGTCTAAGTTCATTGACCCTAAGTGACCTTTGACCTTGGTCATGTGACATGAAACTCAGGCAGGATGTTCAGTAATACTTGATTAACCTTATGGTCAAGTTTAATGAACTAGGTCCATATACTTTCTGAGTTATGCTGTCATTTCAAAAACTTAACCTTCGGTTAAGATTTGGTGTTGACGCCGCCACCGTCGGAAGAGCGGCGCCTATAGTCTCACACTGCGTTGCAGGTGAGACAAAAATAGTGAAAATTGAAATATGCCTTATTAGGTGGTCTGTCATTTATGACAGATCACCTCTTAATTTCGTCAGAATTTTCTTATTTTTATTATTATTTATTTATTTATTTTTACGGATTTTCTTGTCGCCAGGTTATCTCAAAATAGACTTAATCAATATCATTGAATTTCATGTCATCTAAAGGATCTATCATGGACACGTCAAAATAAGCTTTTCAAGGTCATCGGGTCATGATGACGTCATCTAGGCGCCATTTTGTAAAATCACATTATCAATCATATCTCCATTATCAATTATCAAAAATCAATTAAATTAAGATCACATCAACTTCAGGTCAAAGGTCATCAGGTCATGTCATCAAAGGTCACCTGGAGGTCACGACGCGCACGTACGCGCGCGTCAAAATTTCAAAAAGCTCAAAATCACTTTTTGACCGAACGAGAGTACGTTTCAGGTCATTTTAAGCATTTCAAAAATTTGCGCGCGGGCACGTATGCGCGCGCGTTTCCGCGCATTACACCTTAACGAAACTCAGAAACACCGTTTTTTTTACATCATTGCATTGATAATATAATTCTGAGCAATTTGATACCAAATTTAGCTCTCTACGACCATTAATGACGAAATTAACACCCGTTAAACTCTGCAGCACGTGTGCGTGCGAGCTCTCACTATAGGCCATATATGGGCAAAAACATGCCTATTGAAAATTCACTGTAGCTCTTTAAATAGTCCGTTGACCCCCAATTTTTTTTTCATATATCGATAGAGTATGAGTTGTAGATTCGATTTCATGTCATCAATGTCCCTAAATTATATCATGACGTCATCAAAATGGCGCCTAAACTAAAAATTTCATTTTTTCAAAAATGACGTCATCAAATTTATGCGAATTCGAGTGTAACTTCTCGAATATAGACTGTTTTTCGCCCGGATTTCGATATGTTGTAGTTTAGAATGTACTCTTTCTCCTCAGTCACCATGAATTTTCGTTTTGAGAAACGCATCATTGCGTAAAACAGCGATAAAAAGAGGCATGTCATTTTTCCTCATTTTGCGTGTAATCTCTATGGGACATGACTTTTTCTCAAAACTAGATTCGACATTCCGCTATTTCGTGAGACATATCTCCATTGTTTCTTGTCAGTTTCCCCTGAGCTTTTAGTATGTTGTAGCTGAGATTCTGGGCTATCGGAAGTGTGCCCTCCATTTTTTGATCAGATGCCGGGATCATGCCCGTATTTCGCTTGCAAAATTTGAATTGTAATTCTCAAAATTGCTTACGTGTAATCTCTATGGGGAATATCGTGGCTCAATGGATAACGCATTTGACGTGTTGGTCCGTGTTGCTGACGTGTTGGTCCGTGTTGCTAACGTGTTGGTCCGTGTAGCTGACGTGTAGGTCCGTGTTGCTGACGTGTTGGTCCGTGTTGCTGACGTGTTGGTCCGTGTAGCTGACGTGTAGGTCCGTGTTGCTGACGTGTTTGTCCATGTTGACTACGTGCTCTGCCGGCATGATCCGTGTAGATCCGTGTGAAGCTGCCGTGTTCATGCCGTGTTCAGTCATCTGGGGCAAAACTATCCCGGACCTCCCCGGATCATGCCGGCATTGCCGTGTTGATCCGTGAAGATCTGTGTCTATAAATCATGATGGCGAGAATAAAGACAGACCACCTAATTCGTCCGCATGACGAATTAAATTCTAGTATTTTAATTGTAATTGTTAGCATTTCATTGATTTATTTTTCGCACCTATGTTTGTCGCCACTTTTTCTCCGAATCAGCTGAATCAATTTTGCTGATTTTTTCGTCATACATAGGATCTGTCATGGACACATCAGAATAAGCTTTTCAAGGTTATCAGATCATGATGACGTCATCTAGGCGCCATTTTGTAAAATCTTATTATCAATCATATCTCCATTATCAAGTATTAAAAATCAATCAAATTAACATCACATCAACTTCAGGTCAAGGGTCATCAGGTCATGTCATTAAAATTTACCTAAACGTCACGACGCGCGCGTACGCGCGCGTCAAAATTTAAAAATGCTCAAAATCACTTTTTAACCAAACCAGAGTACGTTTCAGGTCATTCTTAGCATTTCAAAATTTTGCGCACGTGCACGCATGCGCGCGCGTTTCCGCGCGTAACGCCTTAACGCAACGCAGAAACACCGTTTTTTTTGCATCATTTCATTGATAATACAATTCTGAACAATTTGATACCTTAACCAACCTTCTACGACCATTAATAACGAAATTAACACCCGTTAAAGTTTGCAGCACGTGTGCGCGCGAGCTCTCACTACAGGCCATATATGGGCAAAAACATGCCTATTGAAAATTCACTGTAGCTCTTTAAATAGTCCATTGACCCCCAATTTTTTTTTCATATATCGATAGAGTATGAGTTGTAGATTTGATTTCATGTCACCATTGTCCCTCAATTTGATCATGACGTCATCAAAATGGCGCCTAAACTAAAAATTTCATTTTTTCAAAAATGACGTCATCAAATTTATGCAAATTTGGTTGTAACTTCTCGAATATAGATCGTTTTTCGCCCAGATTTCGATATGATGTAGTTTAGAATGTACTCTTTCTCCATGATTAACATGAATATTCGTTTTGAGAAACGCATCATTGCGTAAAACAGCGATGAATAGAGGCATGTCATTTTTCCTCATTTTGCGTGTAATCTCTATGGGACATGACTTTTTCTCAAAACCAGATTCGACATTCCTCTATTTCGTGAGCCATATCTCCATTTTTTCTTGTCAGTTTTCTTTAAGCTTTTAGTATGTTGTAACTGAGATTCTAAGCTTTTGGAATGTGCCCTTCATTTTTTTATCAGATGCCGGGATCATGCCCGTATTTCACTTGCAAAATTGGACTTGTAATTCTCAAAAATTGCTTACGTGTATTCTCTATGGGGAATATCGTGGCTTTGACTGCTTCTTAAAGGGCGCGGGTTCGAGTCCTGGGGTGAACAAGATGATTTTATTTTTCACTTTTTTTTTCTTTTTGCCACTTTTTACATGATCCTTTATGATAATTTAAAGGTATAAAAGTTTAAATTTAGCAAGATAAAACAGATTATAATTACTTTTTTTCATATCACATGTATTTTGCGTGTAATCTCTATGGGACATGACCTTTTCTCAAAACTAGATTCGACATTCCTCTATTTCGTGATCCATATCTCCATTTTTTCTTGTCAGTTTTCCCTGAGCTTTTAGTATGTTGTAGCTGAGATTCTAAGCTTTCGCTAGTGTGCCCACCATTTTTTGATCAGATGCCAGGATTATGCCTGTATTTCGCTTGCAAAATTGGACTTGTAATTCTCAAAATTGCTTACGTGTATTCTCTATGGGGAATATCGTGGCTTTGACTGCTTTCTAAACGGCGCGGGTTCGAGTCCTGGGGTGAACAAGATGAAATTTTTTTCACTTTTTTTTCTTTTTGCCGCTTCTTACATGATCCTTAATGATAATTTAAAGGTATAAAAGTTTAAATTTAGCAAGATAAAACAGATTATAATTACTTTTTTCATATCACATGTATTTTGCGTGTAATCTCTATGGGAAATGACCTTTTCTCAAAACTAGATTCGACATTCCTCTATTTCGTGAGATATATCTCCATTGTTTCTTGTCAGTTTTCCCTGAGCTTTTAGTATGTTGTAGCCGAGATTCTAAGCTTTCGAAAATATGCCCTCCATTTTTTTGATCAGATGCCGGGATCATGCCCGTATTTCGCTTGCAAAATTGGAATTGTAATTCTCAAATTTGCTTACGTGTAATCTCTATGGGGAATATGCTAGCTCAATGGATAACGCATTTGACGTGTTCGTCCGTATTGCTGACGTGTAGGTCCGTGTTGCTGACGTGGTGGTCCGTGTAGCTGACGTGTTGGTCCGTGTTGCTGACGTATTGGTCCGTGTTGACGACGTGCTCTGCCGGCATGATCCGTGTAGATCCGTGTGAAGCTGCCGTGTTGATGCCGTGTTCACAGTCATCTGGGGCAAAACTATCCCGGACCTCCCCGGATCATGCCGGCATTGCCGTGTTGATCCGTGAGGTATAATCATCTATCTTGTATGTATCTGTTTGAAGATGTATGTCTGACGATTGTCATCACCACATCAATAATCACATTTAGTAATGGTCAAAACTTATTCTTAGGATGTCTACGATCAAGATTATCAATGATATCTAAATGATTTATTTCATACATCAGCCGACACTGAATGACAAATCATGACAGACCACCTAATTCGTCCGCATGACGAATTAAATTCTAGTATTTTAATTGTAATTGTTAGCATTTCATTGATTTATTTTTCACACCTATGTTTGTCGCCAACTTTTCTCCGAATCGGCTGAATCAATTTTGCTGATTTTTTCGTCATACATAGGATCCGTCATGGACACGTCAGAATAAGCTTTTCAAGGTCATCAGGTCATGATGACGTCATCTAGGCGCCATTTTGTAAAATCACATTACCAATCGTATCTCCATTATCAATTATCAAAAATCAATCAAATTAACATCATATTGACTTCAGGTCAAGGGTCATCAGGGCATGTCATCAAACGTCACCTGAAGGTCACGACGCGCGCGTACGCGTGCGTCAAAATTTAAAAATGCTCAAAATCACTTTTTGACCAGAGAAGAGTACGTTTTAGGTCATTCTAAGCTTTTTAAAAATTTGCGCGCGCACACATGTGCGCGCGCGTTTCCGCGCGTAATGCCTTAACGCAGTGCAAAAACACCGTTTTTTTTACATCATTGCATCGATAATATAATTTTGAACAATTTGATACCCAATTTAGCTCTCTATGACCAATGATAACGAAATCAACACCCGTTAAAGTTTGCAGCACGTGTGCGCGCGAGCTCTCACTATATGCCGTATATGGGCAAAAACATGGCTATTGAAAAAATCACTATAGCTCTTTAAATAGTCCATTGACCCCCAATTTTTTTTTCATATATCGATATAGTATGAGTTGTAGATTTGATTTCATGTCACCATTGTCCCTCAATTTGATCATGACGTCATCAAAATGGCGCCTAAACTAAAAATTTCATTTTCTCAAAAATGACGTCACCAAATTTATGCAAATTTGGTTGTAACTTCTCAAATATAGATCATTTTTCGCCCAGATTTCGATATGTTGTAGTTTAGAATGTACTCTTTCTCATTAGTTGTCATGAATTTTCATTTTGAGAAACGCATCATTGCGTAAAACAGCGATGAAAAGAGGCATGTCATTTTTCCTCATTTTGCGTGTAATCTCTATGGGACATGACTTTTTCTCAAAACCAGATTCGACATTCCTCTATTTCGTGAGCCATATCTCCATTTTTTCTTGTCAGTTTTCTTTAAGCTTTTAGTATGTTGTAGCTGAGATTCTAAGCTTTCGCAAATGTGCCCTTTATTTTTTGATCAGATGCCGGGATCATGCCCGTATTTCACTTGCAAAATTGGACTTGTAATTCTCAAAATTGCTTACGTGTATTCTCTATGGGGAATATCGTGGCTTTGACTGCTTTCTAAACGGCGCGGGTTCGAGTCCTGGGGTGAACAAGATGAATTTTTTTTTCACTTTTTTTTTTCTTTTTGCCACTTCTTACATGATCCTTTATGATAATTAAAAGGTATAAAAGTTTAAATTTAGCAAGATAAAACAGATTATAATTGCTTTTTTCATATCACATGTATTTTGCGTGTAATCTCTATGGGACATGACTTTTTCTCAAAACTAGATTCGACATTCCTCTATTTCGTGAGCCATATCTCTATTGTTTCTTGTCAGTTTTCCCTGAGCTTTTAGTATGCTGTAGCTGAGATTCTAAGCTTTCGGAACTGTGCCCTCCATTTTTTGATCAGATGCCGGGATCATGCCCGTATTTCGCTTACAAAATTGGAATTGTAATTCTCAAATTTGCTTACGTGTAATCTCTATGGGGAATATGCTAGCTCAATTGATAACGCATTTGACGTGTTCGTCCGTATTGCTGACGTGTAGGTCCGTGTTGCTGACGTGGTGGTCCGTGTTGCTGACGTGTAGGTCCGTGTTGCTGACGTATTGGTCCGTGTTGACGACGTGCTCTGCCGGCATGATCCGTGTAGATCCGTGTGAAGCTGCCGTGTTGATGCCGTGTTCACAGTCATCTGGGGCAAAACTATCCCGGACCTCCCCGGATCATGCCGGCATTGCCGTGTTGATCCGTGAGGTATAATCATCTATCTTGTATGTATCTGTTTGAAGATGTATGTCTGACGATTGTCATCACCACATCAATAATCACATTTAGTAATGGTCAAAACTTATTCTTAGGATGTCTACGATCAAGATTATCAATGATATCTAAATGATTTATTTCATACATCAGACGGCACTGAATGACAAATCATGACAGACCACCTAATTCGTCCGCATGACGAATTAAATTCTAGTTACCATTTTGTTATTGCAACATCATACCACTTATCTATTTCTGAAGTTTAGAAGAGTCAAATTACTTATACAACACAACAGCTTTTCAAGAAAATTTGTAGTAATAATAATAATAATAATCCGCTTTTATATAGCGCTTAATCCATCGGAACAACGTTTCTAAGCGCTTTACAGATATATACAGTAGTACTCTTTCAAAAATAAATTTTGCAACCTGCTCAGGTGATGTAACGTGAGTAACCCAAAAAACTGACTTTGTTTTCTGAGCGAAAAATTCTTCACAGTTACATGTAATTGATGGGATTTTAAATTCTCTTCCTTCGAACAATCTTTGACATGGTGATGACTATCAAAATCATTAAAAAATACAAATTTTTTATACAAATGATGAAGAAAAACTGTAAAGTGAGTAACTGTGTAACGTGAGTAACCAGTAAAAATTATGAAGTGAGGTAATATTTTCTGTGGGATGTCAAGTTTTAAGTCTCATAGTGAGTTGTGAAGGTACACCTCTTTGATAAATATCAGTGGTCATACAATCACAAAAAAAATTGAATACTAGTATAAGTATTCACAATGCGAGAGTGCATTAGTAAGATTAAAAGTTTAGATTAACCAAACTTTATAGAGTATTCTAACAATACATTGAATGCCCTTTACCTGTAACCCTATCTAGGCCGGGGTATTTGGGAGTTCATATGGCCGGAGGGGGGGCCACCCAGGCCCCGCCTTGAGATCTCGGCCATTGGCCGAGCGATCGCTCCGAAAATTGGCATGCAGGTTGTCTTGGACATTATCTACAAAACTGTACAGTAATTTATTTCATGCAAATTGGTATTAAGCGATTATGTTAATTTATGCATAATTAGTAAGCGAAATCATACTATTCCTTCTTACTCCCTAAATAAAGCACCAATTTTTGGTATAAAAACTCTTTTTGGTGTTCCTAGCAAGTGTACTTGAAAAAAAATTGCTATATCAGATCTATTTCTTATTTATTTAATTGTTTTTTGCATTTCTTATGTATTTCCCTGTTTTTTCAGACCTTTTTTTTCATTGTTTTTTCAATTAAATTTGTTGGGGATACTTCTGAGATCATAAATGGCATAAAATAAAAACATTTAGACCAGCAAAACTAAAAAAAATCATACATATATGATTTTTGGTTGAAAACAGAATTTGCATTGACTTTGAAGAACCTGCTCCTTTTCAAACCCTGATATGATGGTGTGATAGATTGATCAGTTTCTATAGCTTTTTTTCTTCACTTACCAGTATTAATGTACATGTACCGGGATCTCATTTTTTACTTTGACAGTCATTCTGCAAGGATCAATATTACTAACACTTTTCATGTCAAAGAAACTACATGTAGATCCACCGTCTATTGCTAATAATAGCAGACACTTTAAATCCACAGACACATTTTAATCACCAGTACAGTCAAAATGCAGTTTGAAATGACACAGGGTGCGTTTATTCGACACTTTTTTACCCCAGAATCATGATTAGAATCATGATTCAAATCACGATTCTGCAGAATCACGATTGCGTTTAGTCGAAATTGAATATAATCATGATTAGAATCACAAACATGAAACACGAAAAAAGGGGCGTTTGGAAAGACGTTTCTGTAGAATCACGAACGAAAAAGGTCGTATGAACGATATCGTGATTTGAATCATGATTCTATGACGTCACTGTGTCGTGCTTCCGGGTTCGACTCAAAGGCGCGCGCTGTGTTTCGTGCAGGTCAATTTTCGTGTAGCAGTATTGCCAGCTTTCAGGAATTATCATTCTGTGTATTGTACCCCCGGGGTTGTACTGTAGCGTCATTTGTATATTTCATTGTTTTCATCCATCATTTCTTCAAGTTCCAAAGGCACAAATTGGACTGACGATGAACTCAGGGCTCTGCTTGTGCTTTGGGCTCAGCCTGAAGCACAAGCATCCCTTACCGGGATTCACAGAAATAAGACGATTCAGCGGCGCTTTCGAGGGAGGGATTTCAACGGAGATGTGGCACTGCCTGTCGAGACAAAATTAACAGAATTCGTGCCCGGGATTCGTGCCCAGTACAGGACCATCATAGACAAGAAAAATCGATCGGGAGGTGGGAGGGAGGATGATGACCCCTTCTGGTTCCTGATCAAAAACAATACGAGGTACAATACACGGAATTCTTGAAGTAAAAGATTCATTTTTCGGAAGCCGAGTAAGCGTTGCACTTGCACAAGCGATCTCGCGTTAGCTCCTGCGGCAGCAAAAAGCTAGCAGCCGACGTGAAGTTAGAAACACACGTGTGCGAAAATGTTGACCTATACTTCCTGGGTCAAACTGCGCACTGTGATGCGCACTGGATCGGCCCGAATTCAGGGAGAAACAGCGTTAGAAAGATGGTCGTATAAATGCTGATTCTGTCGGATCGTGATTCATGCTGCTGTTTTGAATCATGATTCAAATGGTGATTCAAATCATGATTCTGGGTCGAGGTCGCATAAACGCAGCCACAGAGAGTATCAAGAAATGGAAGCTCATTGTGTCCTTGTACTGTATAGCCCATCTGAACTGTACTTACTTATACTTATAGCTGGTTCTTTAATTGATGTTGAGGGTTTTACATTTTTTGATTTACACAGCCCAAGCCAGATCTCATACAGTTTACTGAATACACTACCAATATACTGACTCATCTTACATACTAATATGTATAAGAGAGGAGGAAACTTATTCAGAATGTTAACTTTAAACATAAACTGGTGTCTAAAATCCTACTCATATTATTACAGAAACAGAAACATGAATTTTACATACATTATTGAATTTTTAGTGACATTAATATTGTTGACCATACAACATGGACAAAATGTAACGTGAGTAACTGTAACGTGAGTAACCACTTTATCTGCACCCCTAGTAAAAACCATGTGTTCTTTATTTTTTTAATTATATACAAAGTTTGTCTCCCTATTATACTTCTTTGAAAGGGATATAATCAACTTTCATAAAAGCCTTGTATGAGGACACTTTTCACCTATGTCGACTTTTCATTTCATGCATGTCCAAATCATGTAACGTGAGTAACCGACACATTTCAAAGATTTGCCAGGAGCATAATAAAATTTCCCAAGTTTTGTTTTTATACAAAGGATAGTCAGACTGTGTACTTTGTTGTGATAAGGAGATGTTTAGTTCCTATCGATAATAATGGAGTTACAGAGCCAAGTATGAGTCAAGGTGTCTCCATAATGTAAATGTAGAGGTCTACTGAAAATTTGGAGAGTGAATAAAAGAACTTAATTGTTGGCATTGCAAAAACTGCATTTCTCGTGAATTTTTTCGCATTTCCGATGTCTTATTATTGCCAATACGTGGAAAACCAAGATATTTATATATACATATATATATAAGAGAGAGAGAGAGAGAGAGAGGGGAGGGGGGCACCATATATAGTAAAAAGTCAACAGCAACAAGCTTTATTAGAGATCCAAGTGGTTTAACTCCCCCTTAAACATGTTGATTTGTCATTATTGTAACTGATGATTATTTGATCAAAAAGACAGAAATACAAAACAGTGATTCAATGACATCACTGACTCTTGTATGGTGCTCTTACTAAAATCAAGCAAAACGTTAAAGATTTCATAATTTACACCAGATCTTAAATAATCAAAATTATTATGCCTGTTTGATTTTTGTTTTTCTTTTCAATACATGATCTTATTAGGCAGGCGGACTTGAGCATTATTCAGAAGGGAAGAAAATTTAATAAATTCTTTAACTATTCATTTTAAAAAATTTGTACTGAAAACAAGGTTTTCTTAGGAAGGATTAATATGTCTTTTCATACTGAACATTTTCATACAATGACTACTCATAGGCAGGCCAACATATTTTTCAATATGCAAACACGACAGTCTGCCCACCAAACATGTAGCATTGTACCCTTGAAGATTAATGGAGATGTCTTTGCCTGTCACTACTCAATAACAGTACATACCAGGAGTGGTCTGTCCACATTGGCATATTAATATACAGCGCACTTAGGGAAATTGATTTTACGTGTTTGGAGATCAATGGATACTGGCACACCATGAAAACCAAGAGTTAAATTTGCAAATTACATACAAATAAAACAATGGGCTATTAGTAGTGACATAAAGCTGTGTGAACATGATGAAACAGAAATGAGGATACAGAGAAGTTTGAAAAACAACTAGATTTTAATTTGTCATGTGGATGGCAAATTAGGTGGTCTGTCGTAGATAGGTAAAACAGACATAATTATTCAAACAAATAAGTAGATATTAGATTGGAAGATAAATAGACATACAGATAGACATACATATAAACAGATACATATAACTTTGATGGAGAGATAAATGAAAGGTTGGCCCTAGAATAATAGAAGATAGATAGATAGATAGGCCTAGATTAGATAGATAGATAGTCAGACAGATAGATAGATTTATAACATGGGCAATTCCACATGGGAGGGTAAAAACAGTAAAATTCAAAATTAATATAAATATGCATCTGAATGTGAATGTCCTTATTACACAAAACCTTATATTTCAAGGAACTGAAAACCTTTTACAAATATCTGTTACGGTTTTTGCTGAGCGATCTTTTGAATTTGATGACCATTTTCAATTAGAGAACATGTATTTTACATTATTTTGGATAAATTTGATAACTTAAAAAATGTTTTACAATTTTGGTTCAAAATCATCTAATGTTGTGTGTGAAGGTGTCATAACTACCAGTAGGTAGTATCATGGGTATTTTCAAATTTCTCAGAGAAAATTTTGCAATCTACTACAAAAACGGATGTTATTCCGTTACCATGAAACTGAAAAGTTTTTCCTAAAAAAATAAATACTTACCTGAATTTAATATAATTCTGAATTCTCTGATTTCATGTGACTTACTAAAGACTAAGCAACATTTTTTTGAAATATAATTTCTAATTCTGCTGTAACTGTGATAACGGAATTACATGGTAACGGAATTACCATTATCATATCTTTAAAGGGGTGTGCGTTAGCCCATTTTGTTCCATTGACATGTTGATATCTTAGCTGTAGATCATAGTTATAAACATTAAAAGCCTTCTGAGTAGTAATTACACTCCAAATCAGGATGAATTTATACAATTACTTGACAGCAAGTCCCATTCAGTATGACCTGAGAATAATATTCAGAAAAAGGGCAAGATAATGTACATTAGCATTAATAATAAAGTATATTGATAGAACATACAATGTAGGTGAATGCCTTACAAAGGATTAATGGGCAATCACTTCTTGGGGAGGAGTAGAAGAATGATTATGCAGGATGATCTTAACAAAATTTTCATCCAGATTGATTTTGCAAAAAATGTCATTGCCAAGTACCAGTTCTAATGAGATCCAAAATACTAGACGCACAATCACGAGGTGACCATGTTCACTGCGTGTGCCTTGGAAAAGAATGGCATTCATTTTTTTTTGTAACTGCCTTTGATCAACTCATCCTCAACAGTCTGTAGTGAACTTTTCAGTAAAGAAATTTGGGGATGGCTGAGAGTAGTTCTCTGCTTCAAAGAAGTGGTTATATTTTTCAGAAGGTACTGCTTAATAATTTAAGCAATATCTTCTGTGTAACTCTCCTTGCATCGGAAGATTGGAATTCTTTGCAACAAGCCTAGGTGAGGGACCAGACTCTGGCATTGATTGGTGAACAGTGTAGCAAGCAGTAAAAGTAATGAGTGGAAAAGGTTGAAGTGAGATCCATAATTTGCAGATGTTGCAAGAGTCACATGCCAAAAAATCATACTAAATCTTGATAGAGATGACATTTCCAAAAGTATGGTGGATTTGACAAAGATATTCAAGATGTTTTAATTAGCACCAAACCAATACTGTTCTCCACCCCTATGCAATGGATGCACAGAAACATGCAAATTCAGCATCATCCAATAATCACTGCTTCAGGGATAAAGTGAGTATTCAACGATGACCCTTCAAGTGAGGATGATACACAAAATGAACACTCCTCCAAGGAGAGGATGGTGATAATGTTGAGACCATAGAGATGTATATTGACACTAGAGTAATCGCTCGCATTGACGCGCACGTAATTCGGCTGTGATTCCATGTATTGCGCAGCCGCCATCTTAAAGAGGGCAAGAGCGCGGATTTTTAACACACGGCTCTATGGGAGAATATCACATATTTCACTTTTTTACATTATATTTTCAATTTAATGCTGTATGCAACGTTAAAATCACAAGGCAAAACATTTTTATGTTAAAATATATGATAACTATGCATATTTTATAAAGGAGATGGACTGAACATCCAGAAAACAGGGGAAAAACGACGAGGTCGTCTGAGTAGTAATATATAAGCCATCATATAGCATATACCGTGACAAGGGTGTAAGATAAGGTCAACTTAACACTTTAGAGTGTTCATATGTTCTCTTGATTCGGTGCTCATTTGACACTCAGTGTTCAAGCAATATACTGTATTGAAACACACTTAGAGTGTAAAATAAACACCAAATACTCAGAAGTGTTGAAACAACTTGGTGCTCATTTGACACTCCGGCAGTGTTCAAGCAATATACTGTGTTGAAACAACACTTAGAGTGTAAAATAAACACCAAATACTCAGAAGTGTTGAAACAACACCGTGACAGGTGTTGGATAGAAATGCAAAAATTATTGTTTAAGTTACACTTCACTGGAGTAACTCAACACTGTCTGTTGTTGGGGTATTTTTAAAAAATACCCTAGTGTTAAGTTACACCGTCAGGCTGCAGGTGTTGAAGAACTTGAAATCGGACATCAAATGGTGTGAATCCGAACCGTGAAACAACACCAAAGCTGGTGTTGGTATTTTTTTTTAACCAATGGGTGATTTAAACTTTTGTTTAAATGTTTGTTTCTGCAGGTGTTCGAGGGTGTCAAATGAACACCGAATGGTGTCAAATTCATAACATTCTCCGACTCGTGTTCAAATCGAACACCAAGACTGGTGTTGATATATTTTAACATCCTAACTTGTTGGTAATCTTAACACCAGTGGCAGTACGTGTAACTCCAACACCAGATGGTGTGGTCCTTTATTGATTGGGCTGCTAGATTTAACACCCGTGGTGTTAAATATAGCTATATAAGTCGCATAGTCTCCAATATTATATTTAATGGGATTATCAGTGATTCACCATATGATTTCTACTTTGATTTCGTCAAAATTAACTGAAAGGAGGGGAAACTTCAGACCATGCAAGCCCTGATCTACATCATAGGTAATGCACGTACAGCAACCTATTTTTCCCCCGTTTTCTGGATGTTCAGTCCATCTCCTTTATAAAATATGCATGGTTATCATATATTTTAACATAAAAATGTTTTGCCTTGTGATTTTAACGTTGCATACAGCATCAAATTGAAAATATAATGTAAAAAAGTGAAATATGTGATATTCTCCCATAGAGCCGTGTGTTATAAATCCGCGCTCTTGCCCTCTTTAAGATGGCGGCCGCCCCGAACATGGATTCACAGCAATTCGATGAAGTCCGCCCTCTAGTGTCAATAATATACATCTCTATGGTTGAGACCAACAGTGTCATCAATAACAAAACATCTAAGAACAGCAACATAACTCAGTTGGACATGGGTAGAAATGTACAGCATTCTGCTGTGAGAGAAATGCAAAGAGACAGTGGTAGTATTCTGAGATATATTCTGATATAAAATAAAATATTTTATCTCTATTACAAAAAAATATGTGATATAAAATCACCTAAGATTCGTTCAGAAATGGTATTCCAATAACCATTTTGTCTTTATTTATCTCTGTAACACGTACCTATTTTTGAAGCAGTTTGCAATGAAAAAGGCAGTTTTTTTATAGCACTCATCTTATTCAACCAATTATAAGCCTTTCTGCCATGAGTTTCGTCAAATGAGTGAGATTGCATCAAATCAAATTCTGTGCTTACAGGGATTTAATTGGAAAAATGAACAAAAATATGAAGTCAATATCGCATCATTTCATACTTCATTTCATTTCATAGACAATATTAGTCAATGGATTTATTTGAAATCTTTCTTTAATCTACAAGAATAATGTTAGAGAAGTACTCTCGTTATTAAACAATTTATTATTTTCCTTTATTTTTATAATATTTTTATTTCAAAGTTTTGACGAATTGACCTGGAAATATAGCTGAAATTGAAAATGGATAGAGAGAATAGCCTCCACCCAATTTGAAGTTCTTTTTTTTCAGAGGAATATTGGCGCAAGCACATCATCTGTGATGCAATGGTTGGATACGCGATTAACATGTCTACATCCTAGGAACTGCTTTGTCACATATCTTTAGATACAGAAGATAAAAATTCATCTCGGATAGATTTTCTATTTTGTAAGAAAGATAAGTTTTTTTTAATAGAGATAAAATAAAAAATCATGACCTAAGAAAACCAACTCAGGTCATAAATATGATATACAGCGTTCTCGCCAGTGTATAATACGCATGGTGCAAACACCATGCGTGCGGAAATGGAGACCAAGTGGAACCATGCGTAAAATTTCAGCGACATGCGTGGAAAAATTAAATGGAAATATTCAGAAAAAAATAATACACTCCATGAACTCATCTTAGTGATATCAACTTCATTTATCGAAGTCCCACCAACTTAAGACCACTTACAGGCCTACTACGGCTAGGAAAGTGGCAAGGCGCCCAGCTAGCTCGCGGCTGCTATTGCGGGCATATGACGGCACGGTACGGTCGTTCCGTTGCCTATTCCCCCGTCTGCCCCGCACATCACACCAGCTACATGTATGCTCCATGACCTACCGGTAGCTGCGCTTACTGATATGATGGGAGTGGAACTTGGAATAAATGTATTGTATATACAAGGAACATGTACTTGTACTGTGTTTGTCATTTATCCCGCCCTCTATACACACAATGAACGAATAGCAAAGGAGTTGTACTGTGTTTGTCATTTTATCCCGCCCTCTCTGCACACAATGAACGAATAGCAAAGGAGTTTGAGAACTGTGCGTGATCGCTATGGTGCATGGATGTTAGGCCTGGGACTAGTGTCATTTCTACCATTCAATTATTTCCTGAAAAAAATAATCGAATGATTCGATTGTTCGTCGGGAATCAGGTCTTTTAAGTCACAATAGTTGACCTACTTTATGGTGAAATCTCCACCAAAGTCACATGTTTAGAATAAATGAAAGTAGGACTTTTTTCCCCCTTCTCCATGATATTTATATATCAAAAGAAACTACATGAAATGAGATTAAACTTTCAGTTTATTGTTCCAATGAAAATCCTTCCTAAATCCATGCTGGTACTCTGGTATTATGCATGCATCCCTCCAAGTGCCACACCCCTGCATATGAATGAATCAGCCCAGATCAGTCCAAATTCCAAAGCCCAAAGATGTAAACAACTCATTCATGAACTATTCTTTGAGACTGACCCCAGGTGGAGCATTTCTTGAACAATTTCATCCCTTGCCCACACCGTGTCCCCGCCCCCACTTGTGGCACTGCCCACGATTCGACACATGTATTTCAAAAAAATATTTTGCAAAATATTTAATTTGAAATACCTTTTAAAATTACGATTTTTTATCATTTGAACCTACATGTATAACTGGGTCTTTTTTGGAGATTAGTCGAGAAAGTACCGGTGAAGACGGGCGCATGTTGGAATGTAGTTTTCATTGTGTGAGGGGGATAGAAAAAAGGTTGCATTATTTGTTTTGAAACATGAAAGGAATTCTCCGGCTCCCACCCTTATCTTTCTCTCTCCCTCACACACACACAGATGGGGGAGGGGTCAATTTATTTCTGAAGTCATGACCTCTCCTGATAAGGGAACCACTGCCTTCTTCTTTGTTTCCCCAAAAGTTTCATTGGCTATCCGAAGGTCCAATCAGCTCAAGTGAGCTTGGTTGTGTGTTTTCTTCTTGTTTTGTGCACGCAGACAGTGAACTCATTTTGTGTATCGAGGGCAAGGTTGGGGTGGGATTAAAAAAAATCGGAGCGCTTTCATGTTGGTGTGTAACTGTGAATGTAATACAATCATTGATTATTTTTGAAAAATTATCTCGGTAACATAATTTTAAAACCTGTATGAAGTGTCATCATTGTTTTCTTGTCATTTTGTTATTATTACTTGGGTATTCGAGTTCTCCCAATGTCATAATCGGGATCTGCCGAACATTCGATTTGTGTAAATTTTGCTAATCGATTGGTGATTGGCGGCATGCCATGTTTACTCCCAGGCCTAGCATTTATGTGCATTTGTGTGGGCTTAAAAATACGCCACAATGGGGCTTCCTTGGCGTCTCCATCTGATGAAAAGGCTGTCGCTTCCGCGCTCGAGGGGTGAACCCCCCTCCCGCACCCACCCCCCGGGAGTGGCAGCACAAGTCCCTGAAATGGGTGAATTTTTTTCTGGCAAGAACGCTGATGATATATGTATATGATCATAAAATCACTGCAGTTTCATAGTGTCACATTTGGGACATACATCTGTCAGAAAGATGTCTGATATTGACTCTATACTCAGATCTGCTATGATTGCGGTCCTCAGTGAGCCACATATAGACAAAAAATGAATCCTTACATGTACCTTTAAAGAGAATTAGATTAATTGGTGCACTAGTTAAGAACCAATTTCTTGCTTAGTTGTCCACAACATTTCAAAATGTAAATGTCAACACTATATTCATGTGGTTTCAGCATTGTTTCTCGTTTTCAGTACATTTATTGAACAACCAAATAGAAAGTTTTTCAGTTTAAACTGTTTTAAGATGCCAATCGTATGTGAAACTATGTTTCTTTTGAGTATTCAAAGACTTAAGAATATCTTAAACTATCATCTACACAAATTTTGGACTAAATATGCAGATCAGGGGCCCATTTCATAAAGGTAGAGCGTCAGCGTCAAGTCCCAAAACAGCGTCAAATTTTCACTTGCAGCGTCAAGTTTAATATTTGACGCTGCAGCGCATTCATCATAAAAAGTTGACGCTCCAGTAAGAGCGTCAACTTTTTACTGGAGCGTCAATAAGGGTTAAATATTTGATGCTGGTCATGGGGGAGCGTCAAGTTGACACTGTAACAGGTTTTTCATTGTTAAGAATGGTGTATGTTGTGCTCAGGCATGCCCACAGGGCTCTTACAAGAGAACGAATATTTAGAGCAATGTCTGATGATAATAATGCCAATAGTAATAAAGAATATATTAAGGTAATGCTTTCTAATAGAAATGCTTTTTTTTGTCCTGCCTACCAAAAAAAATAAAATGCTGAGAAATTCCTTCGAGACAGCATATTTTTCAGTTTATCCCTGGGCAGGTAAAAAAAAAAGAAGGTTATACTATCACCTAGGTCCTAGACAGACTTTAAAAGAAAATGACAAATGGAGAGGATTTTTTTTGTGGGAAAAATCATGAAAATAGAGGAAGGTGGATCTATTATGTGGAAGTGTTTAATTTAAGGCCTGAAAAAAAAGCTCTATGGCCATAAAAAATGATGAATTGCTTTTTTTCCCCGTTTGTGACTTTCTCAAAAAAAGTCGTGGCTGTTGGCATTGTTGAATCCATTTACTGAATGGTTATTCGCTGTTGAAACTGATAACTTAAAAATAATTTCCATTATGAACAAAAATAATCTTTTAAGGTCATTTTCGATGTTTCATGCATAATTAGAGAGTACAAATTTACTTGCTTCAGGTGATTTTTAACAGCACTGCACCAGCAGTGGCCTGCGCCTGCCTTGTTGTTGATACAACCTTGCATTACTAACACAAATAGTCAAGTGTGGGACTGGGATTAAAATTGTACGGTAGAAAATTTGTTTAAAGTGAAATTTCGACGGGTAATAATGAGACCTCATCTTTTTCAAAATAATCTTTTTCCTGCCATAGGGCTAATATAAATAAATTCTCTTTCATAAAACATACCCACTGGAGAAACAATGCTATGTGATCACAAGGAAAAATAACATTTTCTTCTACTCTCTACCAGAATTGCAAGCCATCACCGTGCACCATAGAACCATCACCAGGCACGTACGCAAGGGGGGGTTAGGGGGTTCAACCCCCCCCCCCCCTTTTTTTTTTTTTTGCTTGTCTCCCCAGAGGTCGGTCTGGTCAAGGAGTTATCGGGCAAGCACCTGATAACTCCTTGGTCTGGTTACGGACAGTTCCCCTACCCAATAATGTATATGACAGCAATAATGAACAGACATCTCTGTTTCCGACGAAAAACACAGAAAAAATTTCCGCTCGCTTCGCTCGCTCCATTTTATCATATCTTTTATTTCCGCATGTCGCCGACATGATCACGGTATCGCCATTAACATGGCCATACATGATTATCATGATGTATACTTATGAATACAAGTGAACCAAGACAAAGACATACGTTGTCTTACAAAATATGTTTTACCAATATGTAAACCAAAATGACGGAAAACGCTAAAATGTCGGTTAGCTCGCTCCGCTCGCTCGTAATAATTTATGAAATTCCATAAGTATCTAGTCTCCTGTTCAAGGCCGTATTAAGTGTTACGAATAGGACATGTAGCATCGACTAATACTTGATTTACTAACAAACTATTGACAAGAAATGTATGTTTTGACGGAAAACACGAAAATTTCGGCTCGCTCGTAATCATTTATGAAATTTCTTAAGTTTCTAGTCTCTTGATCGAGGCCATATCATGAGACTTACGAGCAGAAGGACATGTATCATCAACTAATATGTAATCATCACCAACAAGCTATTGAGAAGAATTGTATGTTTTGACGGAAAAACGCAAACTTTTCGGCTCGCTCGCTCCGCTCGTAATTATTCATGACATTTCTCAAGTTTCTAGTGTTCTGATCAAGGCCATATCATGAGTGCTACGATCCGAAGGACATGTAGCATCGACTATGATACCAACAAACTATTGACAAAAAGGTTAGGCACGTCATCAAAAATCCCCTATGCGTCGCTACCCGTCGCAACGCAAAAACAGGATGTAAATTCAATGCCCCGTCGCCCCTCGTCGCTTCCCGTCGAAGTCCGTCTGCTTTTTATTCAGCCAAGGCAGTTTATTGATTGGTTTTGGGACGCCCTGCGACGGCCCAATTAACGCCACTAATCCAATACATCTCAACCCGGATGTGAGCCTCGATCTATATCTCGCTTCAACTGTACTATTTTTTCTGAGCGGGAAGACGGCTTGTCGTGCGTGCGCAATACTTCCATTCTGATCGCTTCTGCACGAATCTTTTCTTGATTTATGTATTTCCTTCCTTCTCAATTTGTTTTGACATCAACAAGTGCTTTTCCCTTTCCGACTTTGTTGGAAAGTTAACGATTATTTTGAAAAACGGTGTTCGACAGCTTTAATTCGATCGAACATCGATGCATCGAATTTTGAAGGCGGAGAAAATTGGGTCAATTTTTTTGCTCCGGCGTCGTCGCGTCGATGCGGCTATGCACGCATGAGCTGCATGTATATGCACTGACGGTATGCGCTGGCCGGGTGAGCGTTGCACAAGCAGAGCAAAGTTCTTTTGTATTTTCCATGATAACAAAACACAAAAAAGGCCGGGGACCGATGTAGAATTCTTCCCGAATTCTTCTCAAAATATCTCCAACAATTATATTTGCAGATGACATAAGTTTGAATGAAACAATATTTAAGACATGAATCACGCAGAGTCGATCTGAAAGATTTTACTCACTCTCACGAAACAACAGGCATGCTTATCAGCGCCAGCAAACAAGTGCAAACAGCGGAGAGCGCTGTAACTTACCTGAGATTGTGTAGTTGGATCCAAAATTGCTCCAAATAAATTGAGGGGAATAAATATATAATCCTCTGTGGATGGTCATTTGGATTGCTATTCAATGTTGATATAAAGATTGTGAGGAAAGATTGTGGAATATGAAAATACTTACCTGATTTTCTTATTTACGAGATAACTCATACATCTACTTGATTTGCTAGTTCAGCCCTCTGGACTGCCATACCCGAAAAGAACTCCCAAGAATTTAAAAAGCGCGAGCGCGCCCTCTCCCGTTCAGGCTTACTACCCATGATCACCGCGCAATTAGCGTCCATCTTCCTCACCTTTCGCAAGCCCATACGTTGAAACATGTTGCTGCGCAAGGCGGAGGGTCGGTGGGAGGGTATCAAGTAGATGTATGAGTTATCTCGTAAATAAGAAAATCAGGTAAGTATTTTCATAATTTACTTCAATAACTCCATACATCTACTTGATTTGCTACCAGCAGCACGGACTCAAACCGTAGGGAGGCATGTTTTCAATTGTAAGCCTAAGAAAATTTGAAAAAACAAAAACAACGAAATTTAGGGAGAGGGGGAAAAGCCGCAGCTGCTTTAAGCGCCGAAGCAGCAAATCTCGCCTCGCTGGACGGAATGTCCTTCAAGTAGAAAGAAGTGAAGGAGTTAGTTGAGCGCCAAAAGGCGGCCCTCAAAAATGTCCTCGAGAGGAATGCCCTGTATACTCAGGAATACTAAGTATCATGGGCCCTCGGCCTAGTGTCAGGAGAACAACATCACCTGCTGACTAGAGCGTAAGAATCGGAATTTGTTGAAAATTTCAACAAGAATCGTGATCGGAAAACTGAAGCTTTTAAGGCTCAGTAAGTGATCAATCGACCAATCTGAGAAGGCGAGATATCTCAGAACCCCTGCAGAAATTTAAGCGTGCCGCTTGCTAGTAACTAGCATGCGACTAGCAGGGCGCTCGCTTAATAAGCGAGTGCATGCTAGCGAACAGTCCCTGCTCGCTAAAAGATCGCTTAACTATTACTCTGCACACATATCACACGCTTATTAAGCTAGCCGCATGCTAGACCAAAAGCTTCGGTCTCTGTTATGTTGGTTGTTCAGCTGAACTTCGGTGGCTTCACTCACCAAATACATAGACCGAAGTTAAACCGTCGTTTGTACGGGGCTCAATGGCCACGGCTAATTTCTTGTTTTTTTCCTCAATACCGTGATATTTTACACAAACAGTGCATTTATATGCACCTTTAGGTGATAATGTTTAAGTGATGACAGTTTCTTACCCTAAATTCCCGCTTTGAAACTGGCATTCAGAGGATTGTCTCTAAAAGTTGACACTTGCGACTCGGAGAGTGGGCAGCCATCTTGGTAATGAATTATTCATGAAAAGTGGCCGGCGAAAGTTAGACTCCGCCCCATGACCTTTACGTCACACGTATACCACGTATACAGTGCCAGGGCGAGCAAACGTTGAAAAGGAAAAGAAAATAAATATTCATAAGCCTGACATAAAAGAGATGATCTGATTGGCCAACGGTTTCGATAAGCAGTTGACCCGGAAGTTCATCCCACCTCATATGTTTGTGTACATTATCGACTTCGGAGGAACGAGTGAATCGGGAGCTACACGACAGCCGAGGAAAGTCACTGTTTTTGTTCCTTTTCAATTGAATTTTCACCACTTAAATGCCAATCAAAGCCTAGAGGAAATAACAAGCTGCATTTTGGTAAGCTTCTTTTATATATTGTTATTCATTTAAGAAAATATTCGATGAGCCCGCCCCGCCGGGGGATTTTGCGTTGTACCTCCCCTAATGGCGGGGACACGCTAGCGAGCCGTCTGTCGACGAGGAGAAATTAAAAAATTAAAAAATGTTAAAAAAACTCCTCGAAACAGACGGCTGCCAACTGTCTAGCCGCATGCTAGTTACTAGCATGCCGCAAGCTTGCGCAAGCTAGTCGCACGCTTCCCGCAAGCTTGGAAATTTCTGTAGGGAAGCCTCCGCGTGGGAGAAAGCGCCCAGAATTCGATATCTGTCTCAAATGCGTGAGGGCAGAAAATCTGCAGAATTCTGATAGAGAGCTGTGGTAAAAAGTTACTAGCGGTCCGAAGGTGACCAGGAACGACGGAGAGTAGGGATTTAGGAAGAAAACCACTCGTAAGGCAGACAAGGGTCGAGAAAGCGACTGAGTGCCATCCTGTTAATAAGGAATGCCGCGGACATGTTGCCTATGTAGAATAGAGCAGTCTGGTCAAAAAAGCTCAACCGGGCGTGTCAGGGAAACAGCGCGGTACACATCACGACAAAAGTGTGTTAGACCGAGTGATCGAGAGAGAACTCAGGATCCCCTTTCTCCCATACTGATTGAAGCACCCATCTGAGGGTGCAGTGCCCGCGGTGGAAGAGGTGGCTTGGCTCAAGCCACCATCGCCGAGAGAGCCCGTGAGGCTAGGCTGCGATGGCTGTCCGCTGGGCGGGGGAATCCCTAGCAGCAGCCAGCGTACGCCAGAGGGAGCTGGCGAAAAAAAATCTGTCACGATATTACGTGTAAACGACCATCAAGAGATGCTCTAAACGGACAGACATCGCCAGATATGATACCTCAACCGTTACATTCCCAACGGAATCGAATGAGGTAGCAACGGCCCTGTCCTATCAAGTTAGGGACGGAAACTGGCTAAGAGTGTCGAAGTCCTCGCTTGAAGAAACAAGCGAAGGAGACTTGAGGAAGTAATCACAAAATTTCCATCAGTCTGCGGTGAGAACCAGTTGTTTATGAAAAAAAAGTCACAAGGCCTGTTTCTCAGGTGATCGTGAGAGCAAGCACCGCCGGCGCCGGTTGCGGCAGCGTGGAACAGTCCGATATCGGTAAGATAAGGAGCTCCAAAAAGCTGCGGGGGGCGGCAAAAATAAGCAGCGGGGGATGAGAATCTAAATTTCTAAAAGAAGAACTCCAGTGAAGTAAATCACTTACATGGAGAGACTCA
The DNA here is from genome assembly GCF_018143015.1 of Lytechinus variegatus. Lineage (NCBI taxonomy): Eukaryota > Metazoa > Echinodermata > Echinoidea > Temnopleuroida > Toxopneustidae > Lytechinus > Lytechinus variegatus. The sequence continues at coordinate 41,244,753 of NC_054741.1, read as the reverse complement.
TCCACAGTCGGCCCGAGAGAAGGCGGGTCGTAGTGATCGTGGTTAGGAAGGCATAAGCATACATCCATCCACGGTTACATCATCCTCGGTCGTGCGGTGACCCTGGCCACATGCATTGCATGGAAGGAGGATGAAAGCAGCATGCGGGGCGACTCGAGTGTGCCGTGAAAAAATTTCTCTAAGAAAGAAGCCGATTCGACAAACGGGCACGGTAAAGCCATCCACCGTAGACCACTCCGCACGAGGAGGGAACGGCGGAGACGCCCGCAAGATTGGCCCACATAGAGGGCAGTCTATAAGATAGACAGTTAGAGCTCGACCGATGGTCTGGCGGTGTATAGTTTGGTGTGAACTCGCCGACCCGGTACGGTGGTGTGCCCAGAAAGTAGGCATAGAATGCCGACAGAAAATCCTGGGTTTTAAACAAGTTTGAACGCACGTACATAGCCAACAATCTCATGAGATGTACGGTGGTTACTTTCCTCCGAGATGATGTTTACCCAACCGGGAAAGACTCGGGGAACAGCTGTGAATGTCAACAGGAGGGATATCTAGCATATGAAAGCTGATTCCTTCCACGTATTCGGTGCGGGTGCTGCCGGCGGTGTCCGGGGGGACGACCGGTGATGGCAGCTCGGGCAGGGTTCGTACGAGCCGCCCGAATATGAGACAAATAGGTTAACATAATCATAATGTACCGGGTGGTGAAGGCATAGCGATTATTAAGCACAGGAGAACTTTTAATCGCCGTGACATTCAGATCCGAAATACATACTCATAAGCTCGGAGAGCTATGAGATAGTGAGACATACCGCTGAGCGGTGATGGTGCTCATATCAGAGTCGCCCTCTCTTCAGCGGCGATCGCTGGAGAACGGGTGTCTGTACTAGCCCTGACTCTGGCGTTGCAAGGGTAGGAGCTAAGTAAGGCAGGGCACCCTTACTTTCAAATAGAAAGTGAGGTTCAGGCCAGAAAAAACGACGGTCCCGTCGCCTGGGCGAACGGTCCGCGGACGTGGTAGGTTGCCCTCTCAAAGCAGCCAAACATTCTCACGAGAGAAGTGCGGCATGCGGTATGTAAGAGATTCATACCTCCAATCTACGGGCCCGCTTAGGGGGAAGAATGGAGAGAGTTACCGCTGAAGGAGTCGTCGCCGTATGTGAGCTTGACGTAGAGGGCGAATTCGGGAGTACCTGCATAATAATCGCCCCCCCCCCTGCCTCTGCCTTCTCGCTAGCCTCGAGAGGCTTGAAAATTTCGAGACGGCGGCGCCGGAGCCTGGCGCTTCCGGGCAGCAGCAGAGCGGGGGTGGGTTTACACCCTCGGAGCTGGCGGCTTCCTCGTCGTAGGAGCCGCCTCGTCTAGAGCGACCCCGTCACTCTCCGAGACCCCCAATTCGGCCGATTGAGCTCGGAGCGCCTGAAGAGGCGGGGCGAGAAAATATGGACTCCCTTGCTTCATCAATTCCCCCGCTCGGAGGTAGATGTGAGGTAGATACTTGTCAAGCAGCGCCTGAGCGCTTACTGAAAAGTCGACCGCGGGATAGGGGTTGTCCTCGCACTGTCCGCCTTCGAGAGACTCCTCGTAAAGGGAGTCTCGCTCTATGGACTGAACCGGGGGGTTGTCCAGTAGGCGCCGGGGTGGCCCCGCGTGTCGGCTGGGACACGTGCACTGGCTGGCGATTTAACAGAATCGCTCGAGGATTTCCCGGGTGTCTGGTGGTTATTGCCCACTTGTCTCGCTTGATGCTCAGGGGCATCAGCGGGGTGAGTAGACGTACGAGGGTGGGGTGAACCCGCCACTACTCGAAAGCAGAATGTAGCAGCATGAATAGCAGTGACATCTGACCACCGACACAAGGGTCTGAAGGAGGAACGCCCATGGCGACAGGGCTGGCCAACCTCACCTTCGACCTCTTCTTCTTCTTCGGCCTCCGCCGGCGTGGCCGGG